>NC_091148.1:13868133-14168133 GCF_041381155.1 Argopecten irradians | reverse complement strand
GTATCCACAACCTACGTGTATGGTCTCTATCTATAGATAAAATAGCCCTATCTGTACATCTGGCTGTCAGTAAGTATCCACAACCTATGGGTATGGTCTCTATCTATAGATAAAATAGCCCTATCTGTACATCTGGCTGTCAGTAAGTATCCACGACCTATGTGTATGGTCTCTATTTATAGATAAAATAGTCCTATCTGTACATCTGGCTGTCAGTAAGTATCCACAACCTATGGGTATGGTCTCTATCTATAGATAAAATAGCCCTATCTGTACATCTGGCTGTCAGTAAGTATCCAAACCTACGTGTATGGTCTCTATCTATAGATAAAATAGCCCTATCTGTACATCTGGCTGTCAGTAAGTATCCACAACCTATGTGTATGGTCTCTATCTATAGATAAAATAGCCCTATCTGTACATCTGGCTGTCAGTAAGTATCCACAACCTATGGGTATGGTCTCTATCTATAGATAAAATAGCCCTATCTGTACATCTGGCTGTCAGTAAGTATCCACAACCTACATGGTATGGTCTCTATCTATAGATAAAATAGCCCTATCTGTACATCTGGCTGTCAGTAAGTATCCACGACCTACTGTATGGTCTCTATCTATAGATAAAATAGCCCTATCTGTACATCTGGCTGTCAGTAAGTATCCACAACCTTGTAGGCCTCTATAGATAAAATAGCCCTTCTGTACTCTGCGTCAGTAAGTATCCACAACCTACATGTATGGTCTCTATCTATAGATAAAATAGCCCTATCTGTACATCTGGCTGTCAGTAAGTATCCACAACCTACATGTATGGTCTCTATCTATAGATAAAATAGCCCTATCTGTACATCTGGCTGTCAGTAAGTATCCACAACCTACATGTATGGTCTCTATCTATAGATAAAATAGCCCTATCTGTACATCTGGCTGTCAGTAAGTATCCACAACCTACGTGTATTGTCTCTATCTATAGATAAAAAGCCCTATCTGTACATCTGGCTGTCAGTAAGTATCCACGACCTACGTGTATGGTCTCTATCTATAGATAAAATAGCCCTATCTGTACATCTGGCTGTCAGTAAGTATCCACAACCTACGTGTATGGTCTCTATCTATAGATAAAATAGCCCTATCTGTACATCTGGCTGTCAGTAAGTATCCACGACCTACGTGTATGGTCTCTATCTATAGATAAAATAGCCCTATCTGTACATCTGGCTGTCAGTAAGTATCCACAACCTACGTGTATTGTCTCTATCTATAGATAAAATAGCCCTATCTGTACATCTGGCTGTCAGTAAGTATCCACGACCTACGTGTATGGTCTCTATCTATAGATAAAATAGCCCTATCTGTACATCTGGCTGTCAGTAAGTATCCACAACCTACATGTATGGTCTCTATCTATAGATAAAATAGCCCTATCTGTACATCTGGCTGTCAGTAAGTATCCACGACCTACGTGTATGGTCTCTATCTATAGATAAAATAGCCCTATCTGTACATCTGGCTGTCAGTAAGTATCCACGACCTACGTGTATGGTCTCTATCTATAGATAAAATAGCCCTATCTGTACATCTGGCTGTCAGTAAGTATCCACAACCTACATGTATGGTCTCTATCTATAGATAAAATAGCCCTATCTGTACATCTGGCTGTCAGTAAGTATCCACAACCTACATGTATGGTCTCTATCTATAGATAAAATAGCCCTATCTGTACATCTGGCTGTCAGTAAGTATCCACACCCCTACATGTATGGTCTCTATCTATAGATAAAATAGCCCTATCTGTACATCTGGCTGTCAGTAAGTATCCACAACCTACATGTATGGTCTCTATCTATAGATAAAATAGCCCTATCTGTACATCTGGCTGTCAGTAAGTATCCACACCTACATGTATGGTCTCTATCTATAGATAAAATAGCCCTATCTGTACATCTGGCTGTCAGTAAGTATCCACAACCTACATGTATGGTCTCTATCTATAGATAAAATAGCCCTATCTGTACATCTGGCTGTCAGTAAGTATCCACAACCTACATGTATGGTCTCTATCTATAGATAAAATAGCCCTATCTGTACATCTGGCTGTCAGTAAGTATCCACAACCTACATGTATGGTCTCTATCTATAGATAAAATAGCCCTATCTGTACATCTGACTGTCAGTAAGTATCCACGACCTACATGTATGGTCTCTATCTATAGATAAAATAGCCCTATCTGTACATCTGGCTGTCAGTAAGTATCCACAACCTACGTGTATGGTCTCTATCTATAGATAAAATAGCCCTATCTGTACATCTGGCTGTCAGTAAGTATCCACAACCTACATGTATGGTCTCTATCTATAGATAAAATAGCCCTATCTGTACATCTGGCTGTCAGTAAGTATCCACAACCTATGTGTATGGTCTCTATCTATAGATAAAATAGCCCTATCTGTACATCTGGCTGTCAGTAAGTATCCACAACCTACATGTATGGTCTCTATCTATAGATAAAATAGCCCTATCTGTACATCTGGCTGTCAGTAAGTATCCACAACCTACATGTATGGTCTCTATCTATAGATAAAATAGCCCTATCTGTACATCTGGCTGTCAGTAAGTATCCACAACCTACATGTATGGTCTCTATCTATAGATAAAATAGCCCTATCTGTACATCTGACTGTCAGTAAGTATCCACAACCTACATGTATGGTCTCTATCTATAGATAAAATAGCCCTATCTGTACATCTGGCTGTCAGTAAGTATCCACGACCTACGTGTATTGTCTCTATCTATAGATAAAATAGCCCTATCTGTACATCTGACTGTCAGTAAGTATCCACAACCTACAGGTATGGTCTCTATCTATAGATAAAATAGCCCTATCTGTACATCTAGCTGTCAGTAAGTATCCACGACCTACATGTATTGTCTCTATAATAGATAAAATAGCCCTATCTGTACATCTGAGGGTCAGTAAGTATCCACAACCTACATGTATGGTCTCTATCTATAGATAAAATAGCCCTATCTGTACATCTGACTGTCAGTAAGTATCCACAACCTACATGTATGGTCTCTATCTATAGATAAAATAGCCCTATCTGTACATCTGAGGGTCAGAATGTATCCACAACCTACATGTATTCTCTCTATCTATAGATAAAATAGCCCTATCTGTACATCTGACTGTCAGTAAGTATCCACAACCTACATGTATGGTCTCTGCCTATGGATAAAATAGCCCTATCTGAACATCTGACTGTCAATAAGTACAGGATAGGTCAATTATGTGATAAAATCAATATAGCGTTTATATTTTCAAAACACTTGAGCTTTGCTTATAATAAAAAAAATTTAAGTTTGAAATCGGATTACCATAGTACCTAAAAATGTTGAAAGTCTGATTTCTACGACAAAATGCTTTCTAAAATACAACTACATTTACTGGTAAAAGATATTTAAACTGTATACTTGGTTATAATCTCAGAGATGATATTTTCTCAATTTTACAGGGCAATATTGTTTTCTTGAAAAATTCATCCACGTAAAAATTATGAAGGGTTAAGTGGATGTAGTCTAATTTCCTGATGTCAAAATTAGAAAAAAAAATTGAAATTTTCTCAATTTCTCTGATTAGTCCAAACTAGATATATCATGTATATATAAATCACTATATATATGTATATGTTACTGTAGGAAATCTGTTGTTGGATGTTATATGATATGGCTCTTTATACCTAGGTGCTGAACACAATCCTCTGGACGTACTAAAAACAGCCACACAAATGGTTCAACTCCGATTTGGTATTCAGGAAACAACGGTACAGGTAGAAGCTTATGAAGAGGAGATGTTGGATTGTACGCAGTGTCAGGATCTCCCAGACTAACCAATGAAATCATTTTTCTATATTGACCAATCAGAACAATTCTACATTAACCAATCAGATCAATTCTTTGCTAACCAATCAAAATATTTATACCCTAAACAATGTAAAATGTTCTGTGCTGACCATTCAATGTGTGATAGCTATGGGGGAAACACTAACATTCGGAACTTTTTAAGTGATAAATGATATCTTAGACAAATCCAGCACAAATATTTTGAATTGGTAAATCACAAAGTTTCTCTGATCTATCAGAGTTACTTCCCTTTATTTCACTTCTCCGGTAAACTCTGATGGATCCAAGTATTATAAACTAATTTATCATACATTCCATACTGGCTGAAGCATGTCAGATTTGTTATTCAAAAATGTTTCAGACTGGTCATTCAAATTCATTTCAGTATTACCATTCAAAATCATTCCATGCTGGTCATTTCAAGCTATTTTAGACTGGCCAATTAAAATAATTTTATAATGGTCATTTAAATCTGATTTTGATTTGAGATTCAAAATCATTTCATACTGGTCATTTATAAATCTGTTTTTGATTTGCCATTCAAAGTCATTTCATACTGGTAATTTAAAACCATGACAGGCTTCAGAAACATTAAGTATTAAACTTCATATCATTAAACATGCATTTCAGTCGCAGTAAACTGAAAATTATGTGAATGCTTGTGTCCAAATATTGTTTTTCAGTATTGTGAATTTTTTCTCTCTTATTTACATTTGTATATGAGTAGATTGATTTTTTTTTTTGGAAAGTTCAACTATTAATCAGGGAGACAAACTCCATTTAGAAGGTACATCGTCAGTCTTCAGCAGTATGCTTAAATTGTTGCTTATTTTGTTAAATTGACTGACCTTGAACTTAATGAATTGTTTTTGTATCTTTGGCATCTTCAAAAGATATTTACTGATAAATGATATGCATAGTCAAAGTGATTGATAAACTAAGTTTCTCTTAATGAAAATTTTGTATCAGGGCACAATTTTATGAATTACAGATTTTAAGGAAGGCTTCTTAACATAAGGGGTTAGCCTTAACTTCTGTAATGCTTTCCCATGGGGAATTTTAAGTTAAGGAATTCCTTAAAGTTAAGGAATATTCATGAAACCGGGCCCTGTAGTCGTGTTAAAATTATAAAAGAAGCAAAAATACCACAACGATTTGTTTGATAACACTATCCCTACCATAGTTTATACCGTACATGAAGGAAGCATCTCTACACTTATATAGTACTGTTTTAAAAATTCTTCTTGTTTCAAAATAAAATTGGTAGATAAAATTTCTCTATGGTTCTAGGTTTAAAAGGTTGTGGAAAAAATAGTTTTAAAAAATGTATTTCAATGGGACTAATTCATGAACCACATATTTTGTTAATGTTTGTGCGGGACTAAAAAGGAATAATAGAACTTAACATGAGTCTGTGAAGTGGACAGTGATATCTCAACCCGAGTGAAAGATTTTGACCTCCAACCCTCAGCAAGCCTCGGGTTGACCAGTCAAAATCTTTCATGAGGGTTGAGATATCCCTGACCACTTGATAGACCCATGTAAGATTATTTTTCTTCCATATTTGAAAAAAAAATATCAGATTAGGAATTATTTTTATAGTGTTGATAATTCATGGGATCCTCGACAATAATCTACGCATTTATTGATGACGTCATTGTCAAGCGTGTGTGAACCGTCTTTTCCCTACCCCGGTAAAAGACATCTTTTTCCAAGCAACCGTAAGATAACCCTGTCAGGTATGGGAGAAAAAGTTGTCTTTAACTCCAAATAGTCTTTATAGACAGGTGAAATTGTGTTCTAACTGGTCATCTGGAAGGCTAAAAAAGATCATATTAAGAAGGTTGTCTTTTATACAAAGGTTATTGTTAAGACATGTTTCATTGTATGTATTTATATTTTGTTATTTGTCTGTAAGATTTGCTTAAGTTTTCTTTCTTCTTTAAGATAACTTTAACTGTGTATGTTATGTCCTCAACAGAAACAAAGGGAGATAATTTATATTTAAGGCCCACTTCCTTTCTGGAGCAAATGTAAAGGTTTCTTTATCTATAACATCAGAAAACATATACTGACGGCCTAAGATAAGGTTGCAACACCAAAAATACATGTATGCAAGATTTCCTGCGTAATATATGATAATAATGAAGAGTATTTCACTGTCAACTACAGCGCTGCATTTCAGACGACGGCGGGAAACATAAGACGACCTGTGTTATGAAAATTTATGTTTTATTTATTTTTATTAAAATATTAGAGTTTGTAAATATGTGTGCTGCTTCATTGTGACTCGCACAATAACATTTGAATGTTCACATCGTAAATTATCAATTTACCTGAAGTTTCCTGAATCAGTCGAAGTTGGTATGCTGTTCAAAGTAATCAGATTAATAACCCTGATGAAAAGGTCAAATATTAGAATGTACCGTATTCGACCAAATAAGCGTCCCCATCCATCCACTATTTTTAGGCTTCAATTTCACTTACAAAATGTACTTTGATTAAATGCAGACTGAAAATTTGAAAAGTTTGTTGGTTTTCTCACTTGTTTCTTCTGCAAATTGTGTTTTGGCTTACTTTATGGAATACTTTTATGAAAGGTAAGCTTAAATTTTTTTCTATTAAACACCCCCTTAGTTGCTTCAATTTCTTAAGTGCACTGGGCAATTATTGGGTCGAAAATGGTAGGTTGAATTCCTAAGGATCTGAATTTTTATCAGATTGATATCAGATTTATAAGTAAACATGTCTTGAAACAAATCTAGAATGAAAATATGTGATACTAGGCAATTATGGCCCGGTGGCAGTATGATATGAAGGTTTATTTACCCGAAGGTATGATATTTCCCGAGGGCTTGCCTGAGGGAAATATAATATCTGAGAGTAAATTAATATTCATATCACACTGCCACCGGGGACACAAATTGTTTTTTATACCCAAAAATGGGCACTTATTATAGTTTTGGACAGAGGCAAATTCCATGAAGCGTGCTTGCCTCTGTTCAGTTGGCATTCATATTTTCTATGAATGTCAACTGAAAGACGTTCAATGCTTATATTTACATTTGGTTACAATTTATGATGCAATCCCAAGGAATTTTGCATCTATAAATTGCAGTGAAAATGTAAATATTTAAATTTGAGTTTAACACTTTGACTGTCTTTCACGACATTGTTGTACAATCGGAAGGGGAGATAACTCCCTGTGAAATATGGGTGATGACCATACAGGCATGTGCCTCAGGGAAATACAATGTTTTATTCAATACTTAGCTAGTTATACGTGAGGTATAATAATGAAATTAAACCAACTACTTTAATTATTGCAATATGAATCATTATAAGTTTAAAGATGCTCCATCGCCGACAGAGCATAAATGATATTCATCATTTGAACAATAATTGGCGTTTAATCTTGTATATAAATGTCTGATTAACATAAAAATTGATATAAAATAATTTATTTTGTGTTTGGTGCATGCGCAATCAGTACTTCATTCCATATAGAATAAAATACCACAGATTTTTTTCGGGATGCAATTAATTATTTTTTATATTTTTAACTTACCGGTAAGTAAAATTAGAAGCTCAAACTTTTCAATGGTGGTAATGGTGTAAATTAAGTAATTTTTGTAACCGAAGAAAATACTTATTCGTCTACTCCTGTTTTTAATAGTGAAAAAAATACCATTTGTCAGCGGTGGAACGTCTTTAATATTATTGATGCTGCGTCATGTAATTATGCAATCTCAGATGTTTGATTTGTGTACAATTATAAACCAACTTCCTTTTGTGACTTCTTAATTTCGCGATTTCCAATTCAAAACAAGTTCGCAAAGATTAACATTTTGCAGATTTAAAAAAAAAATTACTGGAAAATACCATATCAGTATCAATGATGTAGATATTAGTTCATTGATATAAATTTAAGCAAATTTATTTGGGTCACGAAATTTGTGAAGGTAGAAAGCAGGTTAACAGTATCTTAATCTCTGGTAGTCTATAGATTGAAATTCAAAAAACAAAAGTTTAGTCTTTGCTCATTTTTTATTTGCTTCTTTCTTTGAAATAAATGTACTCCCCTACATTTGTATTTTGGACCCTTCGTTATTGTGAAATTTTCTACAAGTAACTTTTGAAAGAAAAAATGTGTCCTTTTTTTTAAAGGTATGCAAATGCATTATCAAAACATGCTCATATCAAATCATAGAATCTGATGTTTATGATAAACTGACTTCATAATTGCTGAAAACATTTAACAAAATTTCAAAGGAAGAATCTTTAGGTTGTTTTGTTCCAAATTGTACAGTAGTCTAATAAAGCTGGCCCCTCCAGCCAAAAGGGAGATAATTCATGATGCATCATAAATATGCCCCTCCAGCCAAAAGGGAGATAATTCATGATGCATCATAAATATGCCCCTCCAGCCAAAAAGGGAGATAATTCTATAATATATGATAAATATATGAATGTCTCTATATTGAATACTAAACAGATATTACTCAGGTTTTTGTGTTATTAGTAAATATATCCATGTGTATTCTGATCTACCAAAATAACTTCCCTATGTTTCACTTGACAGAGTTACTTCCCTTCCTTTCACTCGAGTTACCTTGGCGACTTGAAAGAAGGCCAGTTATGGAGAAAATGAGGAGGTAATCTGATTAAGTCTGTGACAGAACAACTAAATGAGGGGAAGTAGCTCTGATATATCAAAATGTTTTATATTGAATAATTTGATGTCTGAACTATTTCAATGCAATTTGTTTGTATTTCTTTTTCATAGATGATGTTTATTGTAGTCTGCAGCCATGTATAAACATTGTTGAGGTGCCAAGTAGTTGATGTGATGGACTTTAAATTGTTTTTACATGACTGTGATAAAATTGATATTTTCAATGTACATGATCTACTTAAGTTAAGAAATTCTTCTTATATTCATATAGAACATATTTATGCATTTGTTATAATTTGCTTTTAAGATGAAAATGTTATGATCAATATGAATAAAATTGTTTTTCTGTCTTTTGCTAATGCCCTAGTTGGGGTGTCTCATAGTATAGCCTTCCACCTTATAGTTGGAGTAGATTATTGGTTACTAGCTAATTATATCATTCTAAAAATAATTCATCTAATTATAGCATTCTAAAAATATTTTAACTAATTATAACATTCTAAAAATAGTCTAACTAATTATAGTATTCTGAAAATACATGTAGTCTCCATTTCTTAACTGCGGCAGCTGAGCCGTTGAGGTGTCAGCCATTCTAACAGTTGAGGATGAAGTATATTTTATAGGTATAGGTGTAATTTGGTTATTTTCATTTGACATCCGTTTAAAGGTAAGATCATTTATTTTCATGCATTGACGTTTTCGCTGAGTCAGCTATCAATGTGGGCATTACATCTAGGCGTACAGATGGATTGGATGCATATGAAAAGTTGAAATGACAAAGTATTGGTGTATGGATATTGTACTTGTAGTTATTTACATGTAATGAAAGTAAACATTATTATCACAGACTTCTGATTATAATATATACAGACACCTATATAATGATTGGTATTACATATATAAAGGATTCTGTTTATATATATATATACATGTAGGTCAAAAACCTGTGGTATGATGTATGGTATGAATGTCAGAAAGAAAAGAAACTGAGTCGTAGCCAAAAGGTGTTAATGTTTAAATGATAATTTTCAAGAATATTTTGATATTCTTTCAGTGAATTGATGTATCGCCAGCTGTCAATCAAACCGCTCGTGACTTTGCATGTTGTTTTGTGTATGCTACGATGTTTGCTCTGACATTGAATAGGTACACATGCATTTGCGAACACGAAGCGTGGCTATATTACACCTGGCGATCGGTCAATTCTCACACAGACTAAACCCAGTCTTGTCATGACCTCTTGACCTCTGATGAAAGTTTTAGTACAGCAGAGTCTAACTGACAATGTTAAAGGGGCAATTCAGTGAGGATAATTCATTACATAACCACGTAGCAAAATATGACATAAATGTATTGTTCTACAATCGTTATGACACATATGACAAGAAATAGTGACAAATTCCACAACATTGTAAAGTATTTTGATTAATACCATTGAAGTTCGAAATCGTTGATCAATACGATTAGGCAGGTACAATATGCACGCTGTACTCGTACCCGAGTCAAAGTCATGCACGTTAAACAAATGCAATACATAACCACTGAGGAGTTCATGAAATTATTTTTAGACAAGAACATGCATCTAATAATGTTAACACAACTGTAAGAGCGATTTGAGTAGATCTAGACAAAAAAATTTTTGCTATAAAGGCAAGAGTTGGGGTTCGGCATACAAAGCTATGTGTAATGGCGATTTCACATACATTTGACTACAGTGGAATTTTCTGACACATCAAAGTAAAACCAACTATTTGATTTCCATAAGAACTTATTTGTTTTCGAAATATGTACATGTTTTAATGTACTCTTAGACTGAATTGTCCCTTTAATATAGCAAATTATCATACATTGGGTTTAATAGCAGCATATACCGGTAGATACTTTGCAGTAGCAATATAATATAATGCTGTAAATGAATACAAGTATATAAATCAGTTACACACATATTTTGGATATAAGAATATTTTAGAGCGTTTTGTGCCAAACGTTTCTTATGATGGTTGAAAATACAATTGCACAAATGAAATGTTCAAAATAATTTTGCACTGATATTTGATTCCGCCAAATATGTACATTGACAGCCTTTTGAACAAGTTTCAGAGCTACTCAAGAATAAAAATATGTTTGCTTGCCTGTGCATGACCGATTTTAACCTGTTTTGTTTGCTCATATGCTGCATTATTTACTTTGAATTTTGTGTTCATGTTGGATATATGTTAGATTGCAAATACATGGTTCACTGAAACCAATATATTGAAGTTTTTTTCAATACTTTTACATGCCAAGATTGACGTTGGCTATCTGGAAGGCAACTATAAAGTAAACTGTTTAATAAATGTTTTATACATACCATCCATTTGTTGTTATTATTGAAAGTTCATATAAAGGACAGATTCTCCGGTATGCCAATTTCGCTAGCTAAGGATATTTGGTATGATACTCCTAAATCCCTTGAATAGTGAAGTTGCAGGTTTGCATGGATGGGACGTATCTATATTGCTATCTCACAGAACTCGTCCTCGATATTCCAGGGGTTACTATCACTGTCATAATATCTACTTCTGGACTAATTGTCATAGTAAAATTGAAGGCATTTTAGGCAAGAAATAAAAACTGACCAATCACAGGTCTAGTCTTCCTATGAAGAATACATAGAGAGTGATGCCCCACTTCAAAGCCATACAGTCAACCACATTGTACTGTTATTCAATTCTTTTGATGTACATCATTGAGCATTCAGTATTGCTACGATGTATTCTAGGGGGAAATTCTACCATAAATACAAACTGACTAAGCACAGGTCAGCAGAGACTACCTTGAAAGATTTACCGCAGAAATGCCCAACATCAAAGTTATACAAGTTGACTCTTTGAATGTACCGTTGCATCAAAAGACAAAACTACCTGTGTCATCTATTTGCAGCACAAAGAGCCTTCAGTTTTGCTATAACATGGTACAGGGGCAGATATACATGTAACGACGGTGTTGAGTGGGAGTATCGAGGATGTGGATATAACAACAGTGATAGTAACCCCTGCAATATTGTGGATGTAGATATAATGACAGTGATAGTAACCATTGAGTATTGAGGATGTAGATTGAAGGACAGTGATAGTAACCCCTGGAATATTCAGGATATACATATAATGACAGTGATAGTAACTCCTGGAGTATTGAGGATGTAGATATAAGGACAGTGAAAGTAACCCCTCAAATAATGAGGATGTGGATATAATGACAGTGATAGTAACCCCTGGAATATTCAGGATATACATATAATGACAGTGATAATAACTCCTGGAGTATTGAGGATGTAGATATAAGGACAGTGAAAGTAACCCCTGGAAATATTGAGGATGTATATATTAGGACAGTGAAAGTAACCCCTCAAATAATGAGGATGTGGATATGATGACAGTGATAGTAACCCCAGGAATATTCAGGATATACATATAATGACAGTGATAGTAACTCCTGGAGTATTGAGGATGTGGATATAATGACAGTGATAGTAACCCTGGAAATATTGAGGATGTATATATAACAACAGTGATAGTAACCCCTGGAATTTTGAGGATGTAGATATACGGACAGTGAAAGTAACCCCTCAAATAATTAGGATGTGAATATAATGGCTGTGATAGTAATCTATGGAATATCAAGGATGGATCATCTAAAGTGAGATAGACAAAAAGTGTAGTAACACAGGTGTTCAAACAATTGATAATCTGACTGATGGGTTATTTGGTGTTTCTTTTCACCCCGAAATGTGGAAAATAAGCAAACCAGAAATATTGTCTTTTTTTTTTAATGCAAGCGTAGAAAGTCGAAATGAATATATGATGATTAATGGTACTTATTCTTGTCTTTTCGAGTTGAAAAATGTATGTGACATTTTACAAACTTCGAATCTCATATTTCCCTTTTTCTATCAGAAAACGACGGAACTTGAAAAAAAAAATTGCCGCGTAGACGGCAAACAATAAACATTTGATTTGAATAAAATTGTAAAAACCAAACTATGAATGTTCTTTGGAACAAAAAAACCCCACATAATAACGAAAACATAGCCCAAATAATAAATCGTATACAAATAAATCTGTCTATACCGAATGTCTATGTTAGTGAGTAAATATGTGGGATTAGACAGATGTCGATATTGTCAGTGATCGTAATGACTGATCAAAATGTAATCACAGTTTATATCAGAACCAATTGTTTAACTCTAAACTTTGTCAAAATCGTATACGTGTCTACATCGATAAAGCCACAGAGGTCAGAAAATTAGTTACAGTTTATATCAATACATCATCGATACTCCAGGGGTTACGATCACTTACGACCTCTACACCCCTGTACTATCTTATAGTAAAGCTGGAGGCAACTGAACAGGTAATTTAGTCCTTTGGTGCACATCAAAAGAGCATTGTGGTTAACTGTGGCTTTAAAGTAGGGCCTCTCTCTCTCTCTCTCTCTCTCTCTCTCTTTGTAGTCTTCTCTCTCTCTCTCTCTCTCTCTCTTTGTAGTCTTCAAAGAAAAAAATGTGCATGCCTGTGATTGGTTCGGATTTGTTCTCCTGAGCTGCCGTCAGTTTTAGTAACAGGTTGATACACGTATCAAAACAGTTGCAAGTATATATGTAGCATTTCGATTTGCTAATGACAAATACCTTCTTTCAGAATTTATATATTTCAAGAAAAAAGATATGTTTTCACATAATTAATTTAAACTACCGATCAATGTGAAAAGCCATAATTTCATAATTACCAAAACCAATCGTAGAATCTACGTCCTTCCCAAAAATATATTAAATGACAGTCTATTATGTACAATAGAATAATTTTAAAGCTTCTAACCATATTATTTAAAGTGAACAGTCGGGCAAGGATGGCTAAAGTCGGTAAAAATGGTGTGAATGTATCCAATATAATTTCTTATGAAATGGAAAAATAAAATCTCTCGTCAAAATCTGTCTGCGCACGAAGAAATTAATTTAAAGTATGGAAATTCTAAAACGTCCTCCCGGCTCACTATGTCTGTAGTTACATTTCCACGCAGCCTCGCTTTCAATGCTTTCAACTTTTCTTTACTTTAATGGTCAGAACTGGGAAACTAAGCAGAACTTGACCGTCGTATTAATATGTGAGAACTTTTGGAAGGCCAATGAACGCATTTAGACTGGTTTTCTTTGCCCGACTATTCACTTTAATCAACGACTTCATTTGTTGGACTTCGACATGTTTGTATTTTAGGCCTTATTAAAAGGATAAGTGTTCTTGCAAGCCAGAATGAAAAACCATTCGATATACATGTATAATGATCGACTTCATTTGTTGAACTTCGACATGTTCGTATTTTAGGCCTCAAAACCGGAATGGAAAACCATATCACCGACTTCATTTGTTCGACTTCGAAAATAAACAAAACTTAAATTTCGTATTTTCGATGCGAAAATTAAAGGCGCTAATTAGCATGCATCACTTTCATCTTTTCGTGTTTGACATGTCGTCTTTTCGTCTTTGGCTCCGAAAAGACGAAATTTAATGTTTTTTTTATTTCGTCTTTTCGGGGCGAAAAAGACGAAAATTGAGGTATTGGAAATGACATAAATCAGCCATCGTTTTTTTCGATATACTCTTCGCCGACGGAGCGCAAAAATATTTATCATTTGTACATTAATAGATGTTTTATTGTGCATCTACATCTACATATATATTATATTGACAACCTTCATCAAGTTTATGTCAAATTGGAGTGAATGAAAAAAAAAGTTTGATAGGCAGAAAGTATGTATATGTTTAGTTAAAACAAAATTACATATAAAGTCATTTGTTTTGCTTTTGTTTATTGTGCAACAGTACAGGTCTCATTCCATAAAGGGCATAGTGTCATCAATTTTTTCCCAAATAATTATCTTAAATACTTTTAAATTGAAAAACCCTACTTATTCATCTGCTCCTGTTTTTAATAGGTAAGAATTACCATTCGTCGGCTTTGTACATAGCATATATGACAGAATAATTCGTTAATTGTTCACATCTAATATTAGACAACATTAGTAAGCTGATTCGGTAGTTTATAAAGCTCCACAAACTACATCGATGGAAATTGTAACAAGAATCAAATTGCGAATCTTTTAGTCATTTTAAAATAATTGTATTTGATTAGTCTTTAAATACCAATGTACAGTAGGACAATTTTGAAATACATGTTTTGTTTAACCTATTTTACAATTATGCTACATGTATATTTACTGCGACCAAATCTCCGTGTTAACACCATGAAGAAATTAAAAAAAAAACAGGCATCAAGAAAATATGTCATGTTCTTATTTTCTTGGTTTTTAAATTTCAATTACACTACAAGTAAGATTTTAAAAACCCCGCCTCTCTACTCCTCGGCATTGGTAAATTAGAGTAACCCCCCTTCTTTTACAGAGGTGGCGTTAGTGTGCTAGCTATTTTGCGCATGGATGTTGGAAGAAAACACTCAGTGACTTAATCGGGAAAGGGAAAATAGATACAACTTGTCAGGGCCATACTAAAGCACGAGAACACCCTCAAAATGGCCAGTGTTTCGTATCACATCGCAAATCTTCTGGAGAAGGTACGTGTCAATCATTGTGAAATAGTGCGATTTCATGCCGGTCAGCCGCCATCAAACTTTGAGAAAGGGGGGGGGTGTTTTGGAAGGAATGCTTGTTATTGTTTATATCGCGATGCTATTGGGTCGATTTATAATATATCTGATGTTGAATCCTTCAAACGGTATATTTGTCTCGCAGCATACATTATTATATGTGAAATGTGACTGAAATCTAGACGCATTCTAAATATGCTGAACAAGGAACTGTCGCAACAAATTTGGGGGCCGAGGTCGTCAGGGTTATGTTTTGATTTGCGGCCTCTCCAAAGTTATTGTACATATTCAAAACACAGACTCGTGGAACCAAAGGATTTCAGACAGTTAGACGTTTCTCATCTGACCCTGGCTGCTCAACACCTTACATTCCTATTTTCTATGCTTAGTGTCTCTGTCCGTCAACTTCAAAAAGTCTAGATTATCTATCATGTCTGATTATGTATACCACTCGCTAGAGAGATCTTCTCTTTGACTTGATCAGTACGGCAGAATAGTAACCCAGAGGCCCCAAGTTCAATCCATGGCAGAGACGTACAGTTCTTGTAACCCTGAGAGGCCCCAAGTTCAATCCATGGCAGAGACGTACAGTTCTTGCAACCCAGAGGCCCCAAGTTCAATCCATGGCAGAGACATACAGTTCTTGTAGCCCAGAGGCCCCAAGTTCAATCCATGGCAGAGACGTTCAGTTCTTGTAACCCAGAGGCCCCAAGTTCAATCTAAGGCAGAGACGTACAGTTCTTGTATTTATATACTGCTGTTAATCCCTGGAAGCTCTCTTTTAGGGTGGGGTGGGGGGATATGTAACCCTGGTGAATACAAGCTAGCGGCAATATACCGCTCTGCTTGAGAGAACTTCTCTTTTAGCTTGATCGGTTGAGCACCAGACTAGTAAATCAGGGGTTCTGATGTTGATCCCTGACAGAGGCAGTGATACATCTATATTGCAAATTGGACTGGGTCGATCGCCGCTGACCAGATCACTGATCAGTAGAGCATCCAGCTAGTGTTCTGAGGTCCCAAGTTTGAAACACAGTCTGGCCACTACATTTCAAGCTGCATGTTATTGTACCATGAGATTACAATGATTGACCCAGTCCAACTATGCTCTTTGTCTTCGAAGAAGCACAATACCATCGTTAAATTACTATACCATCAGTCCAGGCGTTTAATTTAGGTGTCAATTTTGCAGCAAGAGAAATTGTACAATCAGCTCACTGTTTGAACCTGGGACGTTCAACCTCAGAACAGTCAAAAACTAGCTGGATGTTCTACCGATTTTAGCTAATGACACATATACCTTCATGGCACAAATTAAATCACTGGCCTAGTCCCAATCCTGTTTCTTAAACACTTATGTTGTTGTGGGCCAATTTCCTTGATATGGAAATATTCCACACCTAAAACATATTCGAGTCCCACGCAGAGTTATATTGTAATTTGGGTATATAAGGTGGATTGATCATTTTACTTTTTCATAGCGTTAACTACAATGTACCAATGGTACATTCGATTGGTAGAGCTAGTGGTTATTGTACAAAAGACATAGGTTCCTAGTCTAGATCTGCTGAGCACTCCTAGAATTCATTGTTAATTTTTCTAAGTCCTTTTTACATACTTTGGTGCCAACAAATTATACACTGTATTGTAAGCAACCTTCTTCCTCTATGAAGTCTATACATGTACAATAGGATACTATATAGTATGATAAAAAGCTAAGGCTATTTCCAAAGTAGAAAAATCCTAACTTAAAAGCATCTGAGATTCTCAGGCTCCATATATGAATGCAAGATACTTTGTTGAAATGTAGATGGGGTGTCTTGTCAAGTACTTAAACGTAATAACTGTCCAGCATTCCACCTGTAATTACATTGTATCTTGGCTTTATGACCCGAGTCAAGATGTCCTTTTTTTTCAATAATAATCATAAGTTTAATTAGAATGATAGAGAGCATGCTTTCAATGTTATACAGGACTGTATAATCTATTTTTCGTTCTTTTAACAAATAAAGATTTCTTGTTTTTAAACGTTTTGTTGATGTTGTTAAACAGATGACCTCCAATGACAAAGATTTCCGGTTTATGGCCACAAACGATTTGATGACAGAATTACAGAAGGATTCCATCAAACTAGACGATGACAGTGAGAGAAAGGTAAGTCATTAGAAGTATAAGATCCTTTCTTGCTGAGGTATGACAGTGAGAGAAAGGTAAGTCATTAGAAGTATAAAATCCTTCTTGCTGAGGTATGACAGTGAGAGACAGGTAAGTCATTAGAAGTATAAAATCCTTCTTGCTGAGGTATGACAGTGAGAGGTAAGTCATTAGAAGTATAAAATCCTTCTTGCTGAGGTTGACAGTGAGAGAAAGGTAAGTCATTAGAAGTATAAGATCCTTCTTGCTGAGGTATGACAGTGAGAGAAAGGTAAGTCATTAGAAGTATAAAATCCTTCTTGCTGAGGTATGACAGTGAGAGAAAGGTAAGTCATTAGAAGTATAAGATCCTTCTTGCTGAGGTATGACAGTGAGAGAAAGGTAAGTCATTAGAAGTATAAAATCCTTCTTGCTGAGGTATGTATGACAGTGACATTAGAAGTATAAGATCCTTCTTGCTGAGGTATGACAGTGAGAGAAAGGTCAGTCATTAGAAGTATAAAATCCTTCTTGCTGAGGTAATGACAGTGAGAGAAAGGTAAGTCATTAGAAGTATAAAATCCTTCTTGCTGAGGTATGACACAGTGAGAGAGAGGTAAGTCATTAGAAGTATAAGATCCTTCTTGCTGAGGGTAATGACAGTGAGAGAAGGTAAGTCATTAGAAGTATAAAATCCTTCTTGCTGAGGTATGACAGTGAGAGAAAGGTAAGTCATTAGAAGTATAAGATCCTTCTTGCTGAGGTATGTATGACAGTGAGAGAAAGGTAAGTCATTAGAAGTATAAAATCCTTCTTGCTGAGGTTATGACAGTGAGAGAAAGGTAAGTCATTAGAAGTATAAGATCCTTCTTGCTGAGGTATGACAGTGAGAGAAAGGTAAGTCATTAGAAGTATAAAATCCTTCTTGCAGCTGATGAGGTATGACAGGTGAGAAGTCATTTAAAATCGTAGGATTATCCGTATATCTTCAGGCTTAGATCATTTCGTTTTTTGAATGGGAAATTCATTTTCAAAACGAGAAATTTGTCTGAAGAAAAGTTTAAACACTAAAATGGCGTTATTTTATTAGAAGCATAATAGAGGTGCCATTACAGTACGTTAAGAGGGAATGAAATGACGAGTTGAAAGCATACGTAGATTATGTCTGATCTTGTTGCTTAGTAACTCGTTAAATGAAGTGGCGGATCAGCGGCCTTATAGGCACGATATAATAACTGACGTTAATCGACCCAGGCTGAGTTGTATGGCAGTTTTGGCCTTACAGTACGTAAAGGTAAGTAACGAGGAATAGATCAGTCTGGATGCGAACGGCAACCTTAAATCGTGCTGAGGGAACCTATGACAGTGAGATCACCCACTACTGAAAGGTTAAGGTAATTAGAAAGTATAAAAACATCCTAGCTGAAGCACAGGAATTACAGCATGATAGAAAAAACAGTAAGTTTAAAAACATCCTTCTTGCTGAGGTATGACAGTGAGAGAAAGGTAAGTCATTAGAAGTATATGATCCTTCTTGCTGAGTTAGGTATGTATGACAATGCTATAAAAGGATACCATTGAATGAAATGACACACTGTTCATCTGCGACTCATCTTGTCGGATATGCTATAATTAAATACATATAGGTGTGATATTTATGTCTTGCAGATAGTTCTAGAACAATGGTATTTTGTCTTTCTGTTGGTTTCAATGTTTTTGAATTTTTTTATGTTTAAATGTATTGAATAATTCATTTAAGACTTGAATGGCATAAAACTAAGAGTGTAAAAAAGTTATTATGAAGACTTTTAAAAAATCTTGTTAAATCTAATTTGTTTTATATTCACAGGTTGTGAGAATGCTGTTGAAACTTCTTGAGGACAAGAATGGAGAAGTTCAGAATTTGGCGGTGAAATGGTAAATATTGGTGTTTGAGAAGGATTTCACATAGATTATAATTACCACAGACTTCTTGTTTTAATTGCTTTAAACATATTTCAAGTTATATTAGGGGACAGTAATACCTGAAATGTTGTTTTTGTCTCAATTCATCGGAAATATTACCTTTCAAGTAAATATTTCGGTGAAACTAATTTCTGATATTATCAATTTTATGGCTTATTATTGAGTGATTTTATTCAGTAAATTATCCACAAGCCACGGCCACTACTATTTCAATTAAAATTAAATGAAAAAAAATTACTGTATTTGATACAATAAGCACCCAAAAATTGAGAAATAAATAACTGCTTACCATTTGCAAATGAAATATAAATAGAGAAAACCTGCACAGATTTGTTTGAAGTCTTGGCCTTATTTAGTAAATTATTGTTTTTTATGTGATTGAGAAATGTCAATGTTTTGAAGTCTTGGTTATTTAGTAAATGTTTTTTTATGTGATTGAGAATGTTTTGTTTTGAAGTCTTGGTTATTTAGTAAATGTTTTTTATGTGATGTTGAATGTCATGTTTTGAAGTCTTGGTTATTTAGTAAATGTTTTTTATGTGATTGAGAATGTCATGTTTTGAAGTCTTTGTTATTTAGTAAATGTTTTTTATGTGATTGAGAATGTCATGTTTGAAGTCTTGGTCCTCTAGTAAATGTTTTTATGTGATTGAGAATGTATAATGTTTTGTTTTGAAGTCTTGGTGCTCTAGTAAATGTTTTTTATGTGATTGAGAATGTTTTGTTTTGAAGTCTTGGTCCTCTAGTAAACAAGGTGAAGGAGTTCCAGGTGGAGACCATCGTGGATACGCTCTGTAACAACATGATATCTACCAAGGAACAGCTCCGAGACATCTCCAGTATAGGTACGTCTGATACGTAGCATATGGTAACAGGATACATCTGATACGTTAGCCTGGGTTCTGTCCCCTGGCCGAGCCACACCAAAGTCTATAAAAGTGGTAGTTTCTGCTCCTGCTTAGCGTTCAGCAAACGGGGAGTGGGACGACTGGTTCGCCCGTTGTCAGTATAATGTGACCGGTGTGGTGTGTTGCTTGGTGTCTTCGGCGGCATGCTTCAGTGATATAGCACTTATAAAAAGGGCAATAGTTTCACTATACAAGAAGACACAACATGAATATACCGCAGTCTCCCAAAACAAGCACCTCGCACAACACACACGCAACACACCGCATACATGGGAGGCCGTCCTTACATGACCATAGCTGTTAATAGGACGTTAATTAATCAAACAAACAAACAAAGATACGTAGCCATAGAAACAGGACTTGTAGTTACACTTGTTATCACATTACCAGGTTCACGCCATCATGCCATCCCAATTCATTTCTACTGGCTAATCTTAACAGTGTAAATCTTTAAAACTCATAATTAAAGATTTTCCACCGCCGACAGGGCATAAATTGATTTTTTCATCATTTGAACAATAATTGGTGTTTAATCATATATATATATATGTCTAATTAAATCGTAAACTCATAATTAACATGAGGTCTTATAATTTTACACCATTCTGTTTTGTCTGCATCAAGCATCCAAATATGAATCAATCTCCACGCCATATAAAGCTTGACATTTACGTTCTTGAGATATTTTCTAGTTTAATTATGTATATCATAAAGTTAAAAGATGTTCATATTTTGGTATAAGTACAGTCAGTTGTATACTTATGAAGATGATCCATTAAAAAACTGTGAAATAATTAAACGTTTTGATCATGGAAACTTAAATGTTTGTCAATATATGTTTTTGTACGTAAGTTTGAAGATGGTCCCGGACACTTAGATGTTTATCCATATATGTTTATGTACCTAGGTTTGAAGATGTTTATCCATATATGTTTATGTACCTAGGTTTGAAGATGTTTATCCATATATGTTTATGTACCTAGGTTTGAAGATGTTTATCCATATATGTTTATGTACCTAGGTTTGAAGATGTTTATCCATATATGTTTATGTACCTAGGTTTGAAGACGGTCATTAGTGAACTGCCACCGTCCTCCACGGCCTTGGCTGCCAGTATCTGTAAGAAGATAACAGGACGATTAACCAGTGCTATTGCAAAGGTGAGAAAGAACAACAAATGTACGGTAATATATGGTCAAGTGCCCTAACAACAAATGTACGGTTATATATGGTCAAGTGCCCTAACAACAAAATGTACGGTTATATATATGGTCAAGTGCCCTAACAACAAATGTACGGTTATTATATGGTCAAGTGCCCTAACAACAAATGTACGGTTATATATGGTCAAGTGCCCTAACAACAAATGTACGGTTATATATGGTCAAGTGCCCTAACAACAAATGTACGTTAATATATGGTCAAGTGCCCTAAATTCGTCGGGACCTGTTTTCGTCATGTTTACAATTTTGCAAATATCTCATGACCTATCGCGTGATTTCATAAAGAGTGTCGTCTGTCAAAGCAGATTTGATCAAGGAAGATTGGTCTTGCTTAAAAGCTCATCATTTATTTGGAATGATCTCAATTTTGGTAATGAGTGAAACAGCCCCCTGACGAAAATAGGTCCCTGTTGTGTCGGCCATTACCCAGTGACCAACGGTTAGAAATCTTCCGTACTGAGATAGATAAATAAAGAATCGATAGACAACTTGTTCAAGTAAGACAAAATATTATATATTTGTGTCGATAAAACTGGTACATTTTATTTCTTGCTGGTTTGTTGATATCCAAGGGTATTTGATTACCCTGACGAATATTGGTCCTTCAAGGGTAATTATATTTGGATCAAATTTAGATAATAGCAGAATTGATTGGAAACTTTGGATTTCTATTATGATGTAGTGGAATTGGAGTGGGATGATTATCAATAATTAGGTAGCTCAATCGATAGAGTATCCGGCTAGTGTTCAGAGATCCAAGGTTCAAATCCTTGTCTGGCTGCTAACTTTTTCTCCTTTCCTTTTACATTAATATAAAATCATAAATATAAAACTATATATTTTCCCTGTATTTAGTTATTTGTTGTCTAAAGGAAAAATACTGTTTATATGCACTAGATATTCTGGGCAACTGTGACTTACTGAGTCGGTTTGGAGGTAAGTGGGTGTAGGTGGTTTAATATTGTGATACTTTTATATGAGGCACTAGATATTCTGGGTGACTTACTGAGTCGGTTTGGAGGTAAGTGGGTGTAGGTGGTATAATATTGTGATACTTTTATATGAGGCACTAGATATTCTGGGTGACTTACTGAGTCGGTTTGGAGGTAAGTGGGTGTAGGTGGTATAATATTGTGATACTTTTATATGAGGCACTAGATATTCTGGGTGACTTACTGAGTCGGTTTGGAGGTAAGTGGGTGTAGGTGGTTTAATATTGTGATACTTTTATATGAGGCACTAGATATTCTGGGTGACTTACTGAGTCGGTTTGGAGGTAAGTGGGTGTAGGTGGTATAATATTGTGATACTTTTATATGAGGCACTAGATATTCTGGGTGACTTACTGAGTCGGTTTGGAGGTAAGTGGGTGTAGGTGGTATAATATTGTGATACTTTTATATGAGGCACTAGATATTCTGGGTGACTTACTGAGTCGGTTTGGAGGTAAGTGGGTGTAGGTGGTTAATATTGTGATACTTTTATATGAGGCACTAGATATTCTGGGTGACTTACTGAGTCGGTTTGGAGGTAAGTGGGTGTAGGTGGTATAATATTGTGATACTTTTATATGAGGCACTAGATATTCTGGGTGACTTACTGAGTCGGTTTGGAGGTAAGTGGGTGTAGGTGGTTTAATATTGTGATACTTTTATATGAGGCACTAGATATTCTGGGTGACTTACTGAGTCGGTTTGGAGGTAAGTGGGTGTAGGTGGTTTAATATTGTGATACTTTTATATGAGGCACTAGATATTCTGGGTGACTTACTGAGTCGGTTTGGAGGTAAGTGGGTGTAGGTGGTTTAATATTGTGATACTTTTATATGAGGCACTAGATATTCTGGGTGACTTACTGAGTCGGTTTGGAGGTAAGTGGGTGTAGGTGGTTTAATATTGTGATACTTTTATATGAGGCACTAGATATTCTGGGTGACTTACTGAGTCGGTTTGGAGGTAAGTGGGTGTAGGTGGTTTAATATTGTGATACTTTTATATATGAGGCACTAGATATTCTGGGTGACTTACTGAGTCGGTTTGGAGGTAAGTGGGTGTAGGTGGTATAATATTGTGATACTTTTATATGAGGCACTAGATATTCTGGGTGACTTACTGAGTCGGTTTGGAGGTAAGTGGATGTAGGTGGTATAATATTGTGATACTTTTATATGAGGCACTAGATATTCTGGGTGACTTACTTAGTCGGTTTGGAGGTAAGTGGGTGTAGGTGGTATAATATTGTGATACTTTTATATGAGGCACTAGATATTCTGGGTGGACTTACTGAGTCGGTTTGGAGGTAAGTGGGTGTAGTTGGTTATAATATTGTGATACTTTTATATGAGGCACTAGATATTCTGGGTGACTTACTGAGTCGGTTTGGAGGTAAGTGGATGTAGGTGGTATAATATTGTGATACTTTTATATGAGGCACTAGATATTCTGGGTGACTTACTGAGTCAGTTTGGAGGTAAGTGGGTGTAGGTGGTATAATATTGTGATACTTTTATTATGAGGCACTAGATATTCTGGGTGACTTACTTAGTCGTTTTGGAGGTAAGTGGGTGTAGGTGGTATAATATTGTGATACTATCATATGAGGCACATAGAGCATTTCACCCTGTCAAGTAATCATTTATTAAAGATGCTCCACAGCTGGAGTAAATATGTGTATTATTTTTCATTTTCAAAAAACAGGAGCAAACGATTTAGTATTTTTCTTATAGTTACAACAGAGTTATTTACTTAGCGTGGCGGGCCCCATCTGGGCCCCAGGGGGGGGGGGGGGGGGGGGGGGGGGGGGGGCCCCATTGAAAAGTTTGAGCTTCTAATTTTAGTACTT
Source organism: Argopecten irradians (assembly GCF_041381155.1). Taxonomy (NCBI): domain Eukaryota; kingdom Metazoa; phylum Mollusca; class Bivalvia; order Pectinida; family Pectinidae; genus Argopecten; species Argopecten irradians. The sequence goes on along the minus strand of NC_091148.1, from coordinate 14,143,848 downwards.
CAAGGTTAAAAATCTATCTTTTATATATATATAGAATGAAGTAATGATTGTGCTGATGCACCAAAGGCGGAATAAATTTAGTTCTATGTTAATTTTTTTGTGTTAATTAGGCATATATATACACGATTAAATGTACCAATAATTGTTCAAATGATGAATATCCGCATTTATACTCTGTGTGGAGAGCATTTTCAATTCATTAATTTTTTTTTGAAGTAATTGTGCTCTCATGCCTGGTGATATCTGACAATATTGTAGATGTGCAATTGAAACTTTTTTTTTTTCTAAGAAATTTGAGATGGCCAAATATAAAAATCATCTGATTTCAGTAAATATTTTTGTGTTACAGGCCTACTGATCAGCTTCCACCCTAGTATCATGCAGTCCCTACTACCACAGCTGTCTAGTCAGCGTCTCGCCGTGAGGAAACGTGCCATCATCGCCATTGGTAATTTATCTTACAGTAAATTGTATACAGACTGACTGATGCTTTAGGGATAATGAGAGTTCAGTTGGTCTTAAGTGTTGAGGTTGGGGTAGAGATATGACTAGTGAATGGAAGACAGATCTTTGTGTAAGAAATAAACTTGTCAGTGCTGATGTGATTTTGTCAGAGGACTTTACACCTAAATAATTGAAACACTCCTACTGTACAGCAGTAACTATTTAAATGTTGTGTTAACAGGTAACCTGGTAATGAGCTGTAACAATTCCGCTGTTAAATGAACTCAGAGGATTTGTACAGCTAAATCCTTTACCTAAATAATTGAATCACCCCTACAGGACAGTAGTAAGAATCTAAATATTTCATTAATAGGTTACCTGGTAATGAGCTGCAACAATCCGTTGTTTCTGGAGCTGATTGAATTCCTACTGACCGAGCTAAACAAAAATGCCACCACCTCGACAACCAGAACCTACATACAGTGTATAGGTACAATCAGGTAAGATAAACAAAAAATCAGAAAATATACTGTTACCAAGGACTGTCACATCTTGATATTTTGATAAGTTTAAAGGTATCTTAAAATGTGGAAAATAGATCAATTGTTATGTAGTATGTAGCCACGCCTAGTGCGCGTAAACGCTACCTATTCAATGTCAGAGCAAATATCCTAGCAAACACCATACGAAAATGCAAAGTCACATGCAGTTTGATTGACAGCTGGCGATCCGTCAATTATAGGATGTTGACTAACTTAGTATATGCTTCCTAAATCATTATTTCAATAAAAATGTGCTAGGCCCCAAAATTAAAAACATTCTTAGATGGTGGTCTGCTTTGTGTAGTCTTCAATAGTCATACCCTGACATCTCTTGGGAAATTTTATGCATGCACAAGACTGTCCGGCGACCTTGACATATTGCAACTAGCATATATATGAGAGTGTATTATTGACTTTTCCAAACCATATCTGACTTATACCAGCATATACAGTCAAACCTGTCTTAGTGACCACCTCTGTATAAAGATCACCTGCTGAATAAGACCATTTTTTCAGTGTCCCAATACAATTCAACCTGTATATAAAGACCCCTGGCTACAAAGACTTTTTTATCCCTCGGACCCTTTGGTTGTCTTTATAGACAGGTTTGACTCTATACTCCTATTAGGGTAATTGATATTGATATTGTTGATATTGTTGTTGGTGTATGATTAAAAAATATTATTGTTTTAGTCGGCAGGCGGGTCACAGATTTGGGGAACATCTCCAGAAGATGGTACCGCCCATTGTTAAGTTCTGTAGGGAAGAAGACGATGAACTCCGAGAGTACTGTCTGCAGGCTTTCGAGTCATTTGTTAGACGCTGTCCAAAGGAAATTTCACCATTTGTATCAGAGGTATGGATATATATATATATATCACCTGTAAATCGTTAGCTGTCCTTAGCTAGCCTTTCTTCAGGAAAACAAACATTGGTTCATTCTGGGTTAGAATAGTAAAGATTAAGGGTAAAGTCGAGTAAAAATATGAGTCTGATATTGTATTCTGAGTGAATTTTCAATTTTGATAACATTTACTGTAATGGTGTTCGGCTGTATACACATATGCATATCTATGAGCTTTTGTGAAAACTTTCACAGTTTACTGACTACTGTATACTGCCATATTTCTGCAGCCACTTGATTTGACATTTTCAAGTCTGTCGCTCTTTTGCGACAATTTTATTTTGCTGTTTAGAGTCAAATGGATCTAAAAAACCTATGCTTGATTGATAGTTTTGTGAAGCGAGTAAGTCAGTGAAATAAGAACAATTAAATCCCATGCTAAAATAAGTTAGATTACAGTTAATTATACAGACATTATGCTCGATCCTTTATTGATCGATATACTGATGGTATCAATACTTGTAATATTTCAGATTATAAAGATCTGTCTGCGATACATCTGCCACGATCCTAACTATAACTACGATGACGACGAGGATAGTGATGCTATGGAAATGGAGGAGGAAGAGGAGGAAGAGTAAGTGAAGAAATTAACAAATTGATTTTAATTAAAAAATGGATGAAACCCTATTTTGAATATTGTGACCTGCTGCATTCTATCCTATACTGTAATGTATCAGAACTTCATACTTGAGGCAGTGTGTCAAGTTAGGTCATTATCACCTGTCTTCTTTTTTTTCTCTTCCATGATTTGAACATTGAAATACTTAAAGATGCTCCACCGCTAACAAATGGTATTGTGTCTCTATCAAAAACACAAGCAGATGATTCAGTATTTTTCTTCAGTAACAAAAGTTACTTACTTTACACTATTACCACCATTGAAAAGTTTGAGCTTCTAATTTTACTTCAAGTTAAAACTATAAAACACGATTAATTGCATCCCAAAAAAAATCTGTTGCACTATATCCTGTATGGGATGAAGTACTGATTGCGCATGCACCAAAGGCGAAATAAATTATTTTATATTACTTTGTGTGTTAATTAGACATACATATACACGATTAAACACCAATTATTGTTCATATTATGAGTATCATTTATGCTCTGTCGGCGGTGGAGCATCTTAAAATGTAATAAAATGTGTTGTTTCACTTAATAGTGGCTTCTTCTAACAATGACATTCTATATCTCATTGTCTTTTGTTAAAAAAAATTGGTTTGGTCAACAGATCAATTTCTGGTATTTGATGGTTGTAGCATTGGTAATCAATTAACACTTCCAACAGGCTTTTGAAGATCTGAAGGACTCAATAAAAGCTATGAATATTTGTATATTTACTCTGGTTGCTCTTAAAACCAGGAATAAATCTTTCTTCTTTTACAGTGATGATGAAGAGGAGTACAGTGATGACGATGATATGAGTTGGAAGGTGAGAAGAGCTGCGGCCAAATGTCTGGACGCCATCATTGGTACACGACATGAGATGTTAGTGGAATTCTACAGGAACGTGTCACCTGCTCTTATAGCAAGATTCAAAGGTAAAATTTAATGTATTAAAAAGAAAAGTTGAAGGGTAAAGATTACCCAAAGTGAAGTTCAAGGGTAAACGGTTCTGGATGTAAAGATTATCCAACATATTGTCAAAGGTTTCATAGAGCAAAGGTATATGTTTCGCAAATTAAAGTTCAAGGGTTAAGTTTTTCAATGTGAAGTTGAAATGTAAATGTTTCATCAAATAAAGTTCTTAAAGGGTAATGTTTCTCAAAGTTAAGTTCAAGGGTATATGTTGCACAAAGTAAAGTTCAAGGGTTAAGTTGTTAATTATAAAGTTGAAATGTGAACATTCACAAAGTAAAAGTTTAATGATAAATGTAAAAGATTTCTGAAACTTAAGTTCAAGGATAAAAACTGATAATGTGATTTGTGGTATTATTACAGAGAGAGAAGAGAATGTGAAGGCAGACATCTTCCATGCCTATATAACACTGTTGAGACAGACGAGACCAAATATCACGTCAGACCCGGATGCTATGGACCAAGACGGAGGGTAAAGTCTTTCTACTATTTATAAAAAAAGGGTGACAAACTCAGAATTTCTACGTGATCCTCGGGAGAAATATTCTGAATCTTAGGATACGAAAGAAATAGTTTAATTACGTAATTTGAGAACAATTAGTTGCCATTGTTTGTAATATTGTACAGTTCCACCAAAATTATAATGTCACAAGGCCAGACTTAAAATAATGTTGGTTTGCCCTTTTCCGACCTGGAATTTTCAGAATGGGTCGGTAGGTAGGAAAATTATTTTATTTTATTTTGCAAAACTCAAACTTAGATAGTTTTGACTCAATTACCACAAATTGTCCCATCTTTGTCAAAACATAGATTTATCACTGGATGTTACAACAATTGAAAATGTCCATTGTCCGCGTGTAGAACAATCAAATCACATGCAATTGTTATGACGTCATAAACAGCTGTGACTCACACTACACATGATGTGTCAATACAAGTACAAGACGTATAAGAAAAATAATCAAACATGGGCGTTTTGTCTGGGCAGGGTTAGCATTGAATGTCTATACCCTCGGGAAAGAGTCTTTAAATATTTTCTGGACCATCGTACATCAACCGAATTTCAAAAAAATATCCATACGTCCGACGGTGGACTTCTATCTTTGACCCTTGACCCCAATATTCTGACATTCGACAATGTTACATCCGACTACCAAAACGTTTGAAGATCCATGGAATGATTCAACTTTACTGTATTTGACCGCAAATAAGGCCCCTCCCGCAAATAAGACCCCCCACCTATTTTTTCAGTTTACTGGATGATGGAGTAATTAAAAATATCACCAAAATGACTTTGTATCGGAAATTCTTTTTGTTTGTTTTATCGGCATAGAAAAATCACGTAGTAAATAACTGTTTGTGTGCTTGTTATTTTTGTCATTTAATTCAAGGTAATTTACAGGTGATTTAATTTAATTATCAATAACTACAAATTTTCTTGGCGGTTATTTTCAACAAAATATGCCGATATATGTTTCCATGCACACTTCATATCGTCATTGTCAACACGTTTTAGTGTTCGTACGGCTTGTCATTTTTTACATGAATCGGCAAAGATATTCGTCATTGATGCAGATCGTTTCTGCAGTCGTGGATTCTAACTCAATACAATAATTACCTAAAACATCTACTTAAGGCATTTACAGTTTCAAATATGTTAATTTGTGAACGTAACGTACCTGTAGATTTTTTACTCAAGTATATGATTTTACATAGGCTTGAGTAAACAATCTGTGTGAGAAAGTTTTATGGTGCCGGGCCAAGTTGGAGAAACCATGCTTTACTTTTCGGCCGCCATGTTTTGTTTATGCATTCAGCATAATATGATTAGCCGCAAAGTTTCGTATTTTACTCTGGAAACAAAAATACTTACTACGATGTTTTAATGCAGTTAATACTTGGATAAATATCTGAAATATTATCAAACTATCGTCATATCCATAGCAATACCGATCGAATTCCCAAACACCCGATGTGAAAATGTGAAAGTATGGCTTCAACCCGGCGCCATTTTCCTACACATGTGTGTACAATGTTACAAACAACTGCATCAGTGCATGTCGGCACGTTGAAGTTAAATCACGATCGTTTGCTCATTTGGCTGAGACAAATGTACGTAAATTTGAATTTGAATATTTTAAAATAAGGCGAAACAAAAATTTATACCGCAATTCATCAAAGGTTTTCACACGGCACTGGAATTTGGAAAGTACACGACAATAAAAAAAAAATTCACTAGAATATTTCAATAAAAATTTTTGAGTCGGGCCGATTTTCATGGGTCGGTCGGAGGAGGGCAAACAAACAATATTTTAATTTAGGCCCAACCACTACTGTGTATAGGTTGGACTAATTAACCTGATCATTCTCAAATTATGTCATTTTACTATTTCATTACCCAGGCATTAAAAAATACTTTATGAAATACATTTTCCTATTGAAACATATTGACATAAGTTTGAGACTAAGGCTAACCGTTTGTTTAATTATAATTAGGTCCTCTGTAATGAAGGTCAGGTATTCTTGTAAATCACTAATAATATATTATAAAATGTTAACGGCCAATTCAAATTTGTCACTATTGTTTTTGCCAAAATAACTAAGAAAGATTTTTGTGTTTTGTTAATCAGAATAAAGCTGCTTTCCTGTAGTAAATTAGTATGGTCTCGCACTAAATCAGACAACTTTCCCGGAACAGTCAAACAACCTTCATATACATTATATGAAGCAGTACAGCATCACCAGATGACCCTATTTGGCTGCTATAACCAAGATCCCAAATTATGCAGGTTTTAATTACTATGAATTAAAAAAAGAAATGCCATAAAATTATGCCAGAGTTAGAAAATGGTCAGTTTTGACAAGTTATATTGTATAAACCTTGTAGAGTTGATCACATCTCTAGTTAAGTAAATTCTATTGCAGACCACTGTGTCAGCTACAGGGCCAGATTCCAGATATCGTGAAAGCCATACACAAACAACTCAAAGAAAAAAGTGTCAAGACCAGGCAAGGATGCTTCAGTCTCCTGACGGAGTTAGTCCTGGTTTTACCTGGTGCCCTGACAGACCACCTCCAGGCCCTGGTCCCAGGCATTCAGTACTCTCTAGGGTAGGTATACACAGAGTTAGTCCTGGTTTTACCTGGTGCCCTGACAGACCACCTCCATGCCCTGGTCCAGGCATTCAGTACTCTCAAGGGTAGGTATACACAGAGTTAGTCCTGGTTTTACGTGGTGCCCTGACAGACCACCTCCAGGCCCTGGTCCTGGCCGCGGGCATTCAGTACTCTCTAGGGTAGGTACAACAGAGTTAGTCCTGGTTTTACGTGGTGCCCTGACAGACCATCTCCAGGCCCTGGTCCCAGGCATTCAGTACTCTAGGGTAGGTACAACAGAGTTAGTCCTGGTTTTACGTGGTGCCCTGACAGACCATCTCCAGGCCCTGGTCCCAGGCATTCAGTACTCTCTAGGGTAGGTACAACAGAGTTAGTCCTGGTTTTACCTGGTGCCCTGACAGACCATCTCCAGGCCCTGGTACCAGGCATTCAGTACTCTCTAGGCTATCTGCCCTGCAGGTAGCTAGAATGTTAGAATGTATTGTACTAGTTGCCCCAATTAAATGATTTGCTTAAGTCATTCCTTACTTTCAATCGTAGATTTATTGTTTGTTATAATTCTTCTTTGACATTTAGATAGAAATCAGAAGATTTCAAGATAAATATAAACAGAGAGAACATTTTCACCATTATTATTCCAACTTGTTCGTGCAAAGATATGTATTTAGAAAACATTCTTGATTGAATTGTTTGGTTTTCAAGCTACATTCCTATACTTAGGATTAATAAGTAGATATTTGAATCTGTTCCCTCAAACTTACCTTTTATATTACAGTGACAAGAACACCAGCTCCAACATGAAGATTGATACCCTCTCCTTCCTCAACTGTATCTTGTCTCACCACAATCCAGTTGTGTTCCACGCACATATCAAAGTCCTTGCTCCTGTAAGTTAAAAACAGCCTTCAGTCTCTATGTGGAACTCTTGAACATTTCTCTGTGCATATCTTAATTATCCTCAATTCAGCTTCTTAAACAAGAACTGAAAGTCAAAAATAAGAGATATACTTTAATCATGTTATGTTAAGTTTCCAAGTACTCAAAAGTGCTGGGGAAAAAAGTTTCATTAGATTTCTCTTGAGATTGTTCTTAATTCTTTCTGTAGAATATATCATGTAAAAAATGTGATCATCATAATTGAATTGAAAAGTATCTTTTCTGTATGAAAAATGTAGAAATGAGATAAAATAATGTCTTTTGTGTGAAAACAGCATTAAAGCGTAACCCTAAATAAGTATTCTGTCTTTGCATATTGCAGAGTTAGCTCCCTTGTGGGAATGTTTCAATTGTGACGTCATTATTTTGTGGGCGCAATTCACATCACATTCTCCGAAAAATATGATGTTACACTCGCAAACACATGAAGTCACAATGCCTATCGGCAAGAACAGATAACTCTGAAATATGCAAATACAGAATAATCACTATATGACGACTAACAGATAAATTCTATCATTTACAGCCTGTAGTACATTCTGTGGCGGATCCCTTCTACAAAATCACCTCTGAGGCTTTACTTGTCACTCAACAACTGGTCAAGGTTATTCGACCTCTAGGTAATGAACTTTAAACATTTCAAACGTACTACAGGATATTAAGCTGGTCACGAGTACTATGAAGCAACTTTTCTTTCATGGTATTCAATTTCATCATCTGTTAACCAAACATATACAGTAAAAAAAACAGTTATGAGAACATATTTGGACCAACAAAATTACGATATAATCATAGTTGGTTACTTACACATACAGTAAAGCAGGTTTATAATGAACATTTTTACATGAGTCCTATGGTTATAACATAATAAGTTTCATTCCTTGTCCAGGTTCCTATAAGATGTCTGTAATAAGTGTATAGCAAACTATGCTTATAACCAAGTGATCTTGCTAGTCTCCAGAGGTTTGTTGTAACAATGTTTTACTGTATTGCAAAGATTTTACAAGAACCTTGACAGGGAATGAAAATTACTCTGTTATAACCATGACTTTGTCGTAAGTATCTTCGTTTTAAATGTTACTTAATCAAGCATGTATGTAATTACATACATAAATCATTTAACAGTGACCTAGATTTATGTTACTGATGTCAAGATCAGACTGATACCTGTGTGACCCAGAAACCCTGTTGTTGTAGAGGTGCCAGTGAAGTTTGACTACAAGCCGTACGTGAAGGATCTGTACTCTTGTACCTTAGCCAGGCTAAAAGCTGCCGACATTGACCAGGAAGTCAAAGAAAGGGCCATTTCCTGTATGTAAGTAGTAATACGTGTTTTACGGAGGGCCTTTACATTGTCAGTTGAACCTGCTCTCTCAAAGTTGCCAGAACCGCAGGAAAATCTGCAGTAAATAAATCTAATGTTCCATGCACCATGGGGTGGATGGCATTCCTTATTTGAAAAAGGAGAACAATCTTAAATCGCTTGACAGTTTTTGTGATATACATATTATAAACTAAATGGGTATTGGTCTTGTGTTGCATGTGTATTGCTTGTCACCTCTTCTGAATACAACCGAGTGTGAAACACATGCAATCATTGTAATGTATAGTGTCTGTATTGTAGTGTAAGATTAAGTTTTGTCCAATGTAATGTCCATTGTAATATTGTACTGTGTATGTTATGAAAATCAATAAAATTGAAATGTTAAAAAAACATCTACATATCTCATTGAGTGAACCATTTAAAAACAGTCATACCTGTCTATAAAGACCAACCAGGAAACAGAAAAATAGTTTTTATAGCCGGGTGGTCTTTATAGACAGGTGGCATTGTGTTAAAATTAGCCATTTTGGGATCTTAAGGAAGTGGTCTCATTGGGCAGGTGGTCTTTATACAGAGGTGGTCGCTGTATAAAGGTATACTGTATAAAAATTAACATAATACTCTTCTGTTATCTTTTTTAGGGGCCAAATAATCCGTAACCTTGGTGATAGTTTGTCTGCGGAACTGAAAGAGTGTTTACCAATTTTCTTGGAAAGATTAAAGAATGAGATTACGCGATTAACAGCAGTGAAAGCCCTAACCATGATAGCAGGGTAAGTTATCTGAGGTGGTCTGTACATTAATAGAAGATCCCCATCCCAGAATGTCTCTGTTCTATCTTAGCTCAAACAATGTTTTCATAATAAATTTTCCAGGTTGATTTGTGGTATTATAAACAATTTCGTGTGAATTTTGCCACAATCAATAAAACTTAAATTAAACAAGGCCTTTGAATTAAACATGTTTTGGATGCTTCAACTTTATCAATCACAATTTAATAATAAGAAAATATTATTTCAGATTTGTTATCTGAAAAGTTGACAAAAAGAAGAGATATAAAAAAAATTAAGTTGAAAACATATGATTCAAGTGAAACAGATGAAATTGTTTGAGTAAGTGTTAGAAAATAAATAAAATAAACTAAATGAAACTGATTTAGTGCAATATGTAATATGTTAATATGATTAAATTGAATACTTGCATATAAAAAATATGAATTTTATGTTTTGTCTAAAAACGTTTTTTTAACAAATATGAAAAATATGAATGTGTAAACAAAATTAATAAAATTATTGTACTAAAAATGTGTATTTTTTAACAAAATATGAATGAAAATTATGTTTTATACTAAAAATTGTATTTTTTACAAAAATTATGAATGAAAATTATGTTTTATACTAAAAATGTGTATTTTTTTAACAAAATATTAATGAAAATTTATATTTTGTTTTTGTATTCAGGTCCCCTCTGAACATTGATCTACGTCCTATACTGGTAAGATTTACATTTAGGTAGATAACTTCGACTGATCCTCATCATACCATACAAACTAATACAAATCATTTTTCTAGGTTTGATTTTGTAAAATCATGTTAATGTCAGCCTAAATTCCTACCTTTTGTATGGTTTCTTTTGGGATGTTGTGTATTGTTGAGTTCTGCTGAAATTTGTATATAAGATCTATTTTCTCTAGAGTTTTACTGTATAGATTTGGTATAAGATAATTCATGTGTAACTCTGTTTTACAACACACAGACATATTATAAGAACCTTATGTGGTCTTATATGTTTCCATTATTAAATAATTTATTATATTTTCATCTGTTAATAAATAATGACTTGGTGATTTGAAGATAATGCATCATATTTTTGTTACAATAGGATGAAGGGATACCAATTTTAGCGTCCTTTTTGAGGAAGAACCAGAGAGCTTTAAAGCTGAGCACACTGACGTGTTTGGATGTCTTGGGGAAAAATTATGGTAAGTTTGCATTGCTTTATGTACGACACAAGTGGATTACAATAAGTTTGCATTGTTTTATGTACAGTAGAAGTGGATGTATTTGCAAGTATTTAATTTCCAATATTTTTGAGTTTAAACATTTCTTGATATTTTTCCGGTAAGTAAACCTGTCAACTTTCTGCAACACAGTTTCATATACACTCCAAATATTACACATGGGAGAAATTTCATGCTAAAACGAAACCTCAGAATCATCTTCGAGCATGCATCTACTATCGCAATTTTTCTGAATTTACAAATGTTACAGCTTATTGTTTGGACTAATTATGAAAACATTTTAGCCTTAATATATAAACTGTGTACAGTTCAACCCACTTAATAAGAGCTCTGATAGTACAAAATCCTGTTTTATATGAATGGGCTGTATGAACATTTTATTCGCTAACTGAACATGAGATTGATGATATAATTGAAGATGGATTATTTGTTTATCTCCAGGTCCTGCCTTGACTACTGGTATGATCTACGAAATGATGAAAGAAATGCCACCTTTAATTAGTGAAAATGATCTCCATGTCTCACAGGTAAATACAGATATCTATTGGTAAAATATGTTTCACTCTTTACATTCACTTGCCACTTCTTGTCACAACTAACTCAGCCAAAGTGAAGTCTATAGGGGTATCACTGACACCCAAAACGTGACCAATGTTGACATGGTAACATTAACTGATCAACGTCAAAATAGTTGTTCGATCTTGTGAAGTGTATCGTCCTTGATAAATAGTTTTCCTGGTCTTGCTTGAACAATTTAAATGCGGAGACCTCCAAAATGAGTTAATTATGTAAATATAAGTATTTTACTATCTTGCTATGGAATCTATGGTCTATATTCTGTATTTGTATATTACATAGTTATCTGCCCTTGCGGGTAGGTATTGATTGTGACGTCATGCGATTACGAGCATAACGTCATACTTTTCGGCGAAACATGAATTGCGCTCTCAAAATAATGACATAACAATTGATACCTACCCACAAGGGAGCTAACTCTGTAATATGCAAAGACGGAATAGATGCCAGAGTTTTGCAAACTATCTACATATACACGCTACCAAATCTCATAATGTGTGCTGCATACATCATGAAGATTGTCTGTAAAGCTTTGTCATCTATATAGACCATAGTTTCTATCGTAAGATAGTTAAATGTTTAATTATTTGTGTGTTTAAATTGTTAAATGTTGATATCTTTGTACATGGATATATTCACAGAGATTTAATTTTGAAAAAAAAAATAATGAAGAATTTTTATACGCCACGAATAATTCCACTTTTACAGTGTAGTATTTATTTTATGATAAACATAACTAAGTTTATAGTTAAGAAACCTGTACCTCTGTCCACATATGTTGACGTTGCACCTGTTGACGTCCATATCTAAGATCACCACAAGTCGTGTATGGCTAGCATACCTAACGAGATACTCCCTCAGATCCTCCTGTTGATACAGTCACCACTGCTACAGGGCGGAGCTCTGGGTTCCCTGCTTGAGTTCTTTCAGGCTCTTGTCGCCACAGGTCTACCGAAACTCGGTTTTAAAGACTTACTACAGGTGAGTATACTGAATGTTTCATAATAACTGAGACAGAATGCTTATGTTATTGCATACCAGTACTATTTGAGAAATTAACTAATTTGTACTATGTATCATTATTTGATTTATATTGCCACATATTTGATATCACAATATTGTGATGTGATATATTATTTATACAGTCACATAGTAATAGTGATGAATTAAGGGAAGCATTGTACATTACTGCCAGGTTTCTTTTCCTTTGGTTTTAATGATTTCTTGTCCATTAATATTTTTATATATCAAACCGCTAGCTAGTTTGAACAGCTGTACAATCATTTGCTGTTTTGTTCTTGTGACTTTGTCCTCAAATGTAATGGTAAAAAACGACCTTTTCAATCATTCTTGCTAGAATTTTAATTTAATAGAGATAAATGTGAACTGGTAAATGGATTACCATTGATACAAGTTTGTTTATTTACAGATGCTGATACGGCCCGTGTACAACCCGCCCTCTAATGCCCAGACGTCTAGTAATGCTTTTGCAGTCCACAAACAGGTGACGTGTCCTATTATGTTCAGATCTTGTAATATTATGTAGTAGGCCAGTGTCTTTGTCTTAAGCATTGCATTCACTATTTTTCTAATTTCATCGGGGTATGAAAGAAACTTTGTTTGCAAACTGTGTGAATCCGCAAACAAAATTTCTTTCATAACCCGATGAAATTAAAAAATAGTGACTTTAATGCTTATAATTAATTTTCCAGGCTACTTTATAAAATGAAATAGTTTACACGTACAATTCCATTGATTTTTTCAAGGGATTATTTTTTCCAAATCGATACGCAACGTCAATGTTTCAATTGTGACGTCACGATAACATCGGGTTTCCGCGTCATTCTCGGATTTTTTTCCATCGTGGAATGAAAAATATGGATACGCCAATCAGAAAGTCAGAAACAAAGAGAAAATTATTTCGGTTTTAAAACATTTATTTGTCACTTGGACTTGAATTTTCATTTTGAAGATACAAAATCAAAACTTGTGCAAGATAAATTTTGATATAGACTTTCCAAATTTCCAAGGGGCTTTGGTGAATGGGTCGTGAGTTTGAATCCTATGTGGGGCATTTGCAAGGTACTGACATCTGGCTGATGTTTTTTCTCATGGTACTCCAGCTATCTTCTACCTGTAGCGGGATTGGGCTGGGACGATCATCGGTGACAGGTAGCTCTGTTGGTAGAGCACTCAGCTAGTTTTCGGAGGGTTCGAGTCCGTGTATGGCCGCTACATTTTTTCCTCTCCTGTTACATACCAATAAACCCCAAAAAGCCAAGAACTTGAACACTAAGGATGATGGAGTAAATTATAGTTTCTGTAATTGTTTTTTGACCAAGGAAAGAGTTGTTGATAGTGACAAAGGTTTGTGTTTTTACAGGCATTCCATTCCATAGCCAAATGCATGGCCGCCCTGACAGTGAAGAGTCCCGCACAAGCCAACAATGTTGTCAACCAGTTTGTTAGTGATGTCTGTGTAAGTATTAGAATTAAACTGTCATTGACCTACTTTTTCATGTCATTGACCTTCTTTGTCATGTCAATGAGCTACTTTTCATGGATCTACTTCATATCATCTACCTTTTTGTAGTTTTTCATTAGAGTGGAAACATGTTAATTTTAGCTCGAAAACATAATGAGTACTCTGTGGAGGACTTCCTTTTATAAATTAATTTTTATATCAAGTTTGGTGTAATTCTGTGTTCTTGTTGTTTTATATTTCAGAATGCTAAATCGTCAGATTCTGTCAAATTATTTGCTTTACTAGCTTTAGGAGAAATAGGAAAACATATGTAAGTACATTTTATTCTTTACCCTCGAAACATGGTCCATTTGTTAACATCCTGAAGTGATGTTTCCCGTTTCTTCTCTAAATCAAATCAAGCAACATCATTTTTGACAAATTTCAAGACTACAAGAAATCAAACATTTAAAACTATGTTACCAGAATGTTCTTTGGTTCCCTTTACAGTAAAAAAGAATATTTTAAGTGATAATATACTGCTGTCAGTTAAACATGAGAAAATAACTCTTTCCAGGGAGACAATTCTAGATGTATCCCTCCACAGAGGGCCATAATTGTATAGTATACTGCTGTCAGTTAAACATGTTTATAAAGAAACATGCATCAAATTTGTGATTATTTAAGCATAACGGGCGCCATGAATATTTATCTTTCGGATGGATGGGCTTCATATCAACTGTATGTCTAATCGGGTAACAGTTTATTACTTATATTTCCATTACGATCATTTAAATTCAAAACTATGCACGCATATCCTTTGAATTTCCTGCTTGCGCTACTGTTGACGTCCCAAAGTTCAATAAACGGAACAGCCATAGCATCCGCTTCTGAGTATAGTTCAACACAAAACGGTTAGAAACAAACTAAACAAATGGAAATTATGCGATGATATTTTTTAATACATTCCATTTTGTCAACACGATAATACTATTATATTTCATAGACCGCACAACTTTAAAACCACTTTTAAAATTATTTGACCGTTATGTATAGGCGTAAGCATACATTGTATACATTGTCAGTGACGCGGCGGAAACGTTAGATATTCATACGCTTGACCAGATCGGAGTTCATAGCCTGATATTGCCCATCTGGTTTAACATAGATTAAACCGGAAACTGAATGTAGAATGGAAATATAACATAGTATTTGTCATTCTTTTTCAATTTTCCTATGTTACTTATATACATGTGTAACAATCTGTATCAGGGTTCGTTACAGTCCTGTTTTACTGTATGTGTGACTTCTGTTTTAACAGTGACGTGAGTAACCACGGAGAAATCCAGCTTGTAATTTTAGAATCCTTCTCTTCATTAAATGAGGAAGTGAAAGCAGCGGCCTCCTACGCACTTGGTAGGTAGCTGGGGAATTATGTTTACTGAACCCAATATATGGCCAGGGCACTTGGTATGTAGCTGGGG
Organism: Argopecten irradians; assembly: GCF_041381155.1. NCBI lineage: Eukaryota > Metazoa > Mollusca > Bivalvia > Pectinida > Pectinidae > Argopecten > Argopecten irradians. The sequence continues at coordinate 14,128,459 of NC_091148.1, read as the reverse complement.
AATTATGTTTACTGAACCCAATATATGGCCAGGGCACTTGGTATGTAGCTGGGGAATTATGTTTACTGAACCCAATATATGGCCAGGGCACTTGGTAGGTAGCTGGGGAATTATGTTTACTGAACCCAATATATGGCCAGGGCACTTGGTATGTAGCTGGGGAATTATGTTTACTGAACCCAATAAATGGCCAGGGCACTTGGTAGGTAGCTGGGGAATTATGTTTACTGAACCCAATATATGGCCAGGGCACTTGGTAGGTAGCTGGGGAATTATGTTTACTGAACCCAATATATGGCCAGGGCACTTGGTAGGTAGCTGGGGAATTATGTTTACTGAACCCAATATATGGCCAGGGCACTTGGTAGGTAGCTGGGGAATTATGTTTACTGAACCCAATAAATGGCCAGGGCACTTGGTAGGTAGCTGGTGAATTATGTTTACAAATACTGAACCAAATAAATGGCAAGGGCACTTGGTATGTAGCTGGGGAATTATGTTTACAAATACTGAACCCAATAAATGGCCAGGGCACTTGGTAGGTAGCTGGGGAATTATGTTTACTGAACCCAATATATGGCCAGGGCACTTGGTATGTAGCTGGGGAATTATGTTTACTGAACCCAATATATGGCCAGGGCACTTGGTAGGTAGCTGGGGAATTATGTTTACTGAACCCAATAAATGGCCAGGGCACTTGGTATGTAGCTGGGGAATTATGTTTACAAATACTGAACCCAATGAATGGCCAGGGCACTTAAAAAAACATTGTTATACTTTCTAAGTTTAATATTTTGTTTAACAGAGAAAAAATAATAATCAAGATTCCATTTGCAAAAAGGCCTGCAATCAAACATTTCATGTTTTTAGTAAAAGCAGCTTAACAAAAATATAGATTATCTTCGTACCAATTTCCATAAAAGACACATTCTTACAAAATGCGGTCAAAATGACATTATCCTTCACATTTGAGCAAGTTAAAAAACACTAATATTAAAGATTTGTCCTGATGTTCTAATGTCTAATTGATGAATTGGCAATTGTTTCATTCTGAGACGCTAATTTTTTTTCGCTGCTAGTCATTTTGACTACTAACCCCAAAATTTTACTAGTCCGACTATTTAATGACTAGTCCAAATTAAATATACAGCTGTTTTGCTTCAGCACTTCAAATTCAGTCCTGATTACTTTACAATTTTTTACCCAAATGGTAGTCTGGATGCTTTAGTTCACACAAATTCTCACAAATTGATGCATCCGGACTGAAATAATCGCATAGAGAATGCACTCAAAATGTGTTGAAAAATGCAATTGACCTTTGCCCTTGTATTTGACTATATTAATCAAATGGGGAGCCACTAGTCCAATCAGAGTAGGTCATTACAATTGGCACTAGTCTGGTTGTAAAATTACTAGCCATGGGCATCGGACTAGTGCTTAGAAAGGATTTGATTTGTTGAGAACTTAAGCTGACCAAAAACACAGTGCTTTACAAAATATGGAACATCTTGCATTACCTATATAATGTCATATTGAAGTGTCAATGTCTTAAAAGTTAAGAAATAATGTTGGGTTTCAGATTGGAAATACCGGGAAGTTCAGAGATTTGGAGTTACTACCAGCTTCAGAAATGATAAAAAAATGATGCTTTGTTTTGTGTTTTCAGGTAACGTCAGTGTTGGAAATTTAAACAAATTTTTACCTTTTGTACTGAAAGAAATAGAAAACCAACCAAAGCGACAGTATCTACTTCTACATTCTCTAAAAGAGGTAAGAACGAGTGCTAGAGTGGTATGGAAATTATGAAAAATATTTGTCGTCTTTATTTCAACACCTTTTGAAATTGATTTAAAGGTCCTCTACCTTTCCAAGACAAAAAAAAAAATTAAGTTCCTTGATATCAATGATATCATAAAAAAATTTAAATTGACGGCCGAAGATGAAGTTACAACACCTATCAAATGCAAGATTCCCTGTGCAATCTTAATGAAAGTAATGAATAATCTTTTCGCTATTTTGCTGTCTGACGCAGTGATAGTCAACTAACACTCGTAATTAGGACAATGGCGGGATATAACAGTAATGGTAACCCCTGGTGTATCAAGGAGGTTATAAGTACGAGTAATATTGATTTTGAAAAATTGTAAGTACAAATTATTTTGATTTTGACAGTGAATTATCATTTTGATTTTGACAGATTATAAGTTGCGAGTCTGGATCTACAACAGGAGTTGATAACCTGAAGCCATATGTACAAACTATATGGTATGTACCTCTTTAATTAAAAAATATAATTTGTCTTCTACGGGCAAGTCAGACATCCATGTTACCAATACATGTTTCAGGGGCTAGAATTTGGTATACTGGTTAACGTTCTTCTTTATTGTTGAAAATACAGTATGAAAGTATTTATTAATAAATCCATAACTACGATCTATTTATCATCAGTTATTAGTGAAATGTTGTCTCTTAAAATCTGAGTCATTTCTGCGTTTCCAGGACAATGCTATTTCACCACTGTGAGTGTCCGGAGGAAGGAACTAGGAATGTTGTGTCTGAATGTCTAGGTAAACTCACACTGATCGACCCCACCACCCTTCTCTCCAGTCTCAAACAGCACCTCAACAGCCAATCAGCTCTCACCAGGAGTACAGTCGTCACAGCAATCAAATTTACTATTTCTGATCAAGTAAGTCAATTCTTTGCAGCTACACTTATACAATCAATTTGTTTGCTCCAATTGAAAAAAAAAATAGTTGAAAATAAAAACTTATGTCTGCAAACAATTATGCTTTGGACTATGATTATAGATAAATGACTCTACTCTGATTAGCTTAGTGTTGTAGTTTTTGGAGGAAATGATGTACACTACACAAAGTTTGATAGATGTTCCTTTGTTCAGTCATACCTCTGTTTAAAAATTATTTTAGAAAGTGTTTTTTTAATGTAAAGTTCAGTTTTGGCAAATAATTGTCGCATGTCAAAATTGTCTGAACGCTTATTGCAGGAAGAAAAGAAATACTGTTCATCTTTATGATAGAAATATTTACTTTACAGCCTCAAGATATAGATCCATTACTACGTAATTGTATCGGTGACTTCCTCAAGACTTTACAGGACCCAGATCTGAACGTGAGACGGGTTGCTCTGGTCACGTTTAACTCGGCAGCACACAACAAACCATCGCTGATTCGTGATTTGTTAGACAAAGTACTACCACATCTGTATAATGAAACCAAAGTTAGGGTGAGTAAAATGTAACAAAACCAAAGTTAGGGTGTGTAAAATGTAACAAAATCAAGGTTAGAGTGAGTAAAATGTAACAAAACCAAAGTTAGGGTGAGTAAAATGTAACAAAACCAAAGTTAGGGTGAGTAAAATGTAACAAAACCAAAGTTAGGGTGAGTAAAATGTAACAAAACCAAGTTAGGGTGAGTAAAATGTAACAAAAACAAAGTTAGGGTGAGTAAAATGTAACAAAACCAAAGTTAGAGTGAGTAAAATGTAACAGTAGGTGAAAATGTAACAAAACCAAAGTTAGGGTGAGTAAAATGTAACAAAACCAAAGTTAGGGTGAGTAAAATGTAACAAAACCAAAGTTAGGGTGAGTAAAATGTAACAAAACCAAAGTTAGGGTGAGTAAAATGTAACAAAACCAAAGTTAGGGTGAGTAAAATGTAACAAAACAAAGTTAGGGTGAGTAAAATGTAACAAAACCAAAGTTAGGGTGAGTAAAATGTAACAAAACCAAAGTTAGGGTGAGTAAAATGTAACAAAACCAAAGTTAGAGTGAGTAAAATGTAACAAAACCAAAGTTAGGGTGAGTAAAATGTAACAAAACCAAAGTTAGGGTGAGTAAAATGTAACAAAACCAAAGTTAGGGTGAGTAAAATGTAACAAAACCAAAGTTAGGGTGAGTAAAATGTAACAAAACCAAAGTTAGGGTGAGTAAAATGTAACAAAATCAAAGTTAGGGTGAGTAAAATGTAACAAAACCAAAGTTAGGGTGAGTAAAATGTAACAAAACCAAAGTTAGGGTGAGTAAAATGTAACAAAACCAAAGTTAGGGTGAGTAAAATGTAACAAAACCAAAGTTAGGGTGAGTAAAATGTAACAAAACCAAAGTTAGGGTGAGTAAAATGTAACAAAACCAAAGTTAGGGTGAGTAAAATGTAACAAAACCAAAGTTAGGGTGAGTAAAATGTAACAAAACCAAAGTTAGGGTGAGTAAAATGTAACAAAACCAAAGTTAGGGTGAGTAAAATGTAACAAAACCAAAGTTAGGGTGAGTAAAATGTAACAAAACCAAAGTTAGGGTGAGTAAAATGTAACAAAACCAAAGTTAGGGTGAGTAAAATGTAACAAAACCAAAGTTAGAGTGAGTAAAATGTAACAAAACCAAGGTTAGGGTGAGTAAAATGTAACAAAACCAAAGTTAGAGTGAGTAAAATGTAACAAAACCAAAGTTAGAGTGAGTAAAATGTAACAAAACCAAAGTTAGGGTGAGTAAAATGTAACAAAACCAAAGTTAGGGTGAGTAAAATGTAACAAAACCAAAGTTAGAGTGAGTAAAATGTAACAAAACCAAAGTTAGGGTGAGTAAAATGTAACAAAACCAAAGTTAGGGTGAGTAAAATGTAACAAAACCAAAGTTAGGGTGAGTAAAATGTAACAAAACCAAAGTTAGAGTGAGTAAAATGTAACAAAACCAAAGTTAGGGTGAGTAAAATGTAACAAAACCAAAGTTAGGGTGAGTAAAATGTAACAAAACCAAAGTTAGGGTGAGTAAAATGTAACAAAAAATCAAAGTTAGAGTGAGTAAAAATGTAACAAAACCAAAGTTAGGGTGAGTAAAATGTAACAAAACCAAAGTTAGGGTGAGTAAAATGTAACAAAACCAAAGTTAGGGTGAGTAAAAATGTAACAAAACCAAAGTTAGGGTGAGGTAACAAAACCAAAGTTAGGTGAGTAAAATGTAACAAAACCAAAGTTAGGGTAGAATAAAAATTGTAACAAAACCAAAGTTAGGGTGAGTAAAATGTAACAAAACCAAAGTTAGGGTGAGTAAAATGTAACAAAACCAAAGTTAGGGTGAGTAAAATGTAACAAAACCAAAGTTAGGTGAGTAAAATGTAACAAAACCAAAGTTAGGGTGAGTAAAATGTAACAAAACCAAAGTTAGAGTGAGTAAAATGTAACAAAACCAAAGTTAGGGTGAGTAAAATGTAACAAAACCAAAGTTAGGGTGAGTAAAATGTAACAAAACCAAAGTTAGGGTGAGTAAAATGTAACAAAACCAAAGTTAGAGTGAGTAAAATGTAACAAAACCAAAGTTAGAGTGAGTAAAATGTAACAAAACCAAAGTTAGAGTGAGTAAAATGTAACAAAACCAAAGTTAGGGTGAGTAAAATGTAACAAAACCAAAGTTAGGGTGAGTAAAATGTAAAGGGTGAGTAAAATGTAACAAAATCAAAGTTAGGGTGAGTAAAATGTAACAAAACCAAAGTTAGAGTGAGTAAAATGTAACAAAACCAAAGTTAGGGTGAGTAAAATGTAACAAAACCAAAGTTAGGGTGAGTAAAATGTAACAAAACCAAAGTTAGGGTGAGTAAAATGTAACAAAACCAAAGTTAGGGTGAGTAAAATGTAACAAAACCAAAGTTAGGGTGAGTAAAATGTAACAAAACCAAAGTTAGGGTGAGTAAAATGTAACAAAACCAAAGTTTAGGGTGAGTAAAATGTAACAAAACCAAGTTAGGGTGAGTAAAAAACAAAACCAAAGTTAGGGTGAGTAAAATGTAACAAAACCAAAGTTAGGGTGAGTAAAATGTAACAAAACCAAAGTTAGAGTGTGAGTAAAATGTAACAAAACCAAAGTTAGGGTGAGTAAAATGTAGCAAAACCAAAGTTAGTGTGAGTAAAAAAATGTAACAAACCGAAGAGTCTGGGATTGGGGTAAATAGTGGGGAATTAAATATTCTGTTGGAAAAACTTTCTGTATACAGTATTGCTAGGATTAACAAATAAAAAAAAAAAAAAATTCAATACTTCAAAATTATGCCTTGAAAAAAAAAAAGATATTGTATATTTTTATGCAGGTCAATATTTTTGCAAGTTGGACTAAAGTTTAAAAGATAAAATTTTAGCGATTTTAAAATTTCACGATTTGGCTTTAAAGGTGTATAATTTGACCATTTATTGATTTTTTCGTAGATCAAGATTTCGCAATCATACCAATGTCTCACGAAAATATCAACCCCCCAAAATAACTGGCGGTACTGTACGTCTGTATTCATGTTCTATGTCTTAAGATTGTCTGGTTCTACGGAGTGTAATTGAATAAAATAGTGTGAGTGTTGTATTTTACTGTCTTGATTTCGTATTTTAGGAGTGACATGTTTATATTTACAGAAAGAATTAATTCGAGAAGTAGAAATGGGTCCTTTTAAACACACGCTGGACGACGGCCTGGACATCAGAAAGGTTTGTAATCTCACCACAGCCCTGATGTAAACTATTCCTTAAAGATGCTCCACCGCTGACAAATGGTAATTTTTCTCAATCAAAAACAGGAGAAGATGATTTAGTATTTTATTTCATTTACAAAAATTACTTTCTTCACACCATTACCACCATTGAAAAGTTTGACATTCTAATTTTATTCAAGATAAAAATATCAAAAATAATTAACTGCATCCTGAAAAAATTCCGAATTAGACATATGTAAACACGATTAAACACCAATTATTGCTCAAATGATGGGTATCATTTATGATCTGTAGGCGTTGGAGCATCTTTAAAATATCCTCATCTCATTAGAGTTCTGGTATCTTAAATATCGGTTAGTTGGAGGTCTGTAGAAGCATAGATAATGATTAATCAATTAAACAGAGGGTAAATATTAGGGTCTAATTGTTTTCAAAATCTTCTATTTGTTACAGAATCAGAGAATGTGAAACATTTTTATGACTTGTATGATGTGTACTGTCACCTTAATCAGACAAATGACCAGGGAATGACCAGGGTCCAGTTCACAAACATACCTTAAACGAAATTCCTTAGCTTAAAATTCTCCATAGGAAACTATTACAAAAGTTCAGGAAAGCTCCTTAACTGAAAATTTTCCCTTAACTTGTGTAATGCTTTCCTATGGGGAATTTTTGATAAGGAATTCCTTAAAGTCAGGAAATGTTCGTGAAACTGGGCCCTGTCATCATGAAACCATCCTTGCTGTCATGTGCAAATCACACTGTCACTTATATACCTACAGGGAACATTTGCACCTGTGATCGAGCATGCAGAAGTTCACAAAAATGCACAAGTTGTCTTTGAAATGCAAGTTGAAGGTTTTGTTAGTCTTTGTATACTATTGGAAAAGTAATAAAGTTATTGCTTTATGCATTTTGCAAATGTTGTGATGTTGAAAACTTATTTTCAGGCTGCGTTCGAGTGTATGTACACACTACTGGACTCGTGCCTGGACCGACTAGATATATTTGAATTCCTGAATCATGTGGAGGACGGACTCAAGGATCACTACGACATTAAGATGTTGACGTACCTTATGTTGGTCCGACTCGCCCATCTCTGTCCAAGTGCTGTGTTACAACGTAAGTAACAAGATGATGTAAAGCCTTTTTTAGCAAGTCAAAAATTTCTACAAATCATGAAATATTTTAGTTGTTTTGAAATCTCGTGATTTAGCTATAACAGTATATTGCATCAATTTCCAACTTTTGTGGATCAAAAATCCCGACATTGGAATTCAATGAAACCAAGAAAATATCAACCCTGTGTTGGAGGCTGTGTAAATAATGATGGTAGCTTTAAGATGCTCCACCGCTGACAAATGGTATTTTCTCACTATCAAAAAAGAAGCAGATGATTTAGTATTTTTCTTCAGTTACAAAAGTTACTTACTTTACACCATTACCACCATTTAAAAGTTTGAGCTTCTAATTTGACTTCAAGTTAAAAATGTAAAAAATGATTAATTGCATCCCGAAGAAATCCCGTGGCACTATATCCTATATGGAACGACGAACTGATTGCGCATGCACCAAAGGCAAAATAAATTATTTCATATTGTTTTTTGTGTTAATTAGACATATATATACAGGATTAAACACTAATTATTGTTCAAATGATGAATATCATTTATGCTCTGTCGGCGGTGGAGCATCTTTAACTGTTTCAAATTACAGGATGACATACCCAATTTAGTTATAGATATCATTATCAATATGTTGTATGTGGCTATCAGTTTGGATTTGATGTTAGGCACACTTACATTGTTTCCGTTCTAAAACTGCAACAGGTGTTTCTACAGAATCCACTTTCATCTGTTCTTGTATACCGAGCTGAGATGTTGGTACATTGCTGATTTAACAGGTGTTTCTACAGAATCCACTTTCACCTGTTCTTGTATACAGAGCTGAGATGTTGGTACATTGCTGATTTAACAGGTGTTTCTACAGAATCCACTTTCACCTGTTCTTGTATACAGAGCTGAGATGTTGGTACATTGCTGATTTAACAGGTGTTTCTACAGAATCCACTTTCATCTGTTCTTGTATACAGAGCTGAGATGTTGGTACATTGCTGATTTAACAGGTGTTTCTACAGAATCCACTTTCACCTGTTCTTGTATACAGAGCTGAGATGTTGGTACATTGCTGATTTAACAGGTGTTTCTACAGAATCCACTTTCACCTGTTCTTGTATACAGAGCTGAGATGTTGGTACATTGCTGATTTAACAGGTGTTTCTACAGAATCCACTTTCACCTGTTCTTGTATACAGAGCTGAGATGTTGGTACATTGCTGATTTAACAGGTGTTTCTACAGAATCCACTTTCACCTGTTCTTGTATACAGAGCTGAGATGTTGGTACATTGCTGATTTAACAGGTGTTTCTACAGAATCCACTTTCACCTGTTCTTGTATACAGAGCTGAGATGTTGGTACATTGCTGATTTAACAGGTGTTTCTACAGAATCCACTTTCACCTGTTCTTGTATACAGAGCTGTGATGTTGGTACATTGCTGATTTAACAGGTGTTTCTACAGAATCCACTTTCATCTGTTCTTGTATACAGAGCTGTGATGTTGGTACATTGCTGATTTAACAGGTGTTTCTACAGAATCCACTTTCATCTGTTCTTGTATACAGAGCTGAGATGTTGGTACATTGCTGATTTAACAGGTGTTTCTACAGAATCCACTTTCATCTGTTCTTGTATACAGAGCTGAGATGTTGGTACATTGCTGATTTAACAGGTGTTTCTACAGAATCCACTTTCATCTGTTCTTGTATACAGAGCTGAGATGTTGGTACATTGCTGATTTAACAGGTGTTTCTACAGAATCGCTTTCACCTGTTCTTGTATACAGAGCTGAGATGTTGGTACATTGCTGATTTAACAGGTGTTTCTACAGAATCCACTTTCACCTGTTCTTGTATACAGAGCTGAGATGTTGGTACATTGCTGATTTAACAACAGTGTACAGAGTTGGTTAATAACTTAAAGTGAACAGTCGGGCAAGGATGGCTAAAGTCGGTAAAAATGGTGTGAATGTATCCAGTATACAGTGTACAGAGTTGGTTAATAACATACTTAAAGTGAACAGTCGGGCAAGGATGGCTAAAGTCGGTAAAAATGGTGTGAATGTATCCAGTATACAGTGTACAGAGTTGGTTAATAACATACTTAAAGTGAACAGTCGGGCAAGGATGGCTAAAGTCGGTAAAAATGGTGTGTATGTATCCAGTATACAGTGTACAGAGTTGGTTAATAACATACTTAAAGTGAACAGTCGGGCAAGGATGGCTAAAGTCGGTAAAAATGGTGTGAATGTATCCAGTATACAGTGTACAGAGTTGGTTAATAACATACTTAAAGTGAACAGTCGGGCAAGGATGGCTAAAGTCGGTAAAAATGGTGTGAATGTGTCCAGTATACAGTGTACAGAGTTGGTTAATAACATACTTAAAGTGAACAGTCGGGCAAGGATGGCTAAAGTCGGTAAAAATGGTGTGAATGTATCCAGTATACAGTGTACAGAGTTGGTTAATAACATACTTAAAGTGAACAGTCGGGCAAGGATGGCTAAAGTCGGTAAAAATGGTGTGAATGTGTCCAGTATACAGTGTACAGAGTTGGTTAATAACATACTTAAAGTGAACAGTCGGGCAAGGATGGCTAAAGTCGGTAAAAATGGTGTGAATGTATCCAGTATACAGTGTACAGAGTTGGTTAATAACATACTTAAAGTGAACAGTCGGGCAAGGATGGCTAAAGTCGGTAAAAATGGTGTGAATGTATCCAGTATACAGTGTACAGAGTTGGTTAATAACATACTTAAAGTGAACAGTCGGGCAAGGATGGCTAAAGTCGGTAAAAATGGTGTGAATGTATCCAGTATACAGTGTACAGAGTTGGTTAATAACATACTTAAAGTGAACAGTCGGGCAAGGATGGCTAAAGTCGGTAAAAATGGTGTGAATGTATCCAGTATACAGTGTACAGAGTTGGTTAATAACATACTTAAAGTGAACAGTCGGGCAAGGATGGCTAAAGTCGGTAAAAATGGTGTGAATGTATCCAGTATACAGTGTACAGAGTTGGTTAATAACATACTTAAAGTGAACAGTCGGGCAAGGATGGCTAAAGTCGGTAAAAATGGTGTGAATGTATCCAGTATACAGTGTACAGAGTTGGTTAATAACATACTTAAAGTGAACAGTCGGGCAAGGATGGCTAAAGTCGGTAAAAATGGTGTGAATGTATCCAGTATACAGTGTACAGAGTTGGTTAATAACATACTTAAAGTGAACAGTCGGGCAAGGATGGCTAAAGTCGGTAAAAATGGTGTGAATGTGTCCAGTATACAGTGTACAGAGTTGGTTAATAACATACTTAAAGTGAACAGTCGGGCAAGGATGGCTAAAGTCGGTAAAAATGGTGTGAATGTGTCCAGTATACAGTGTACAGAGTTGGTTAATAACATACTTAAAGTGAACAGTCGGGCAAGGATGGCTAAAGTCGGTAAAAATGGTGTGAATGTATCCAGTATACAGTGTACAGAGTTGGTTAATAACATACTTAAAGTGAACAGTCGGGCAAGGATGGCTAAAGTCGGTAAAAATGGTGTGAATGTATCCAGTATACAGTGTACAGAGTTGGTTAATAACATACTTAAAGTGAACAGTCGGGCAAGGATGGCTAAAGTCGGTAAAAATGGTGTGAATGTATCCAGTATACAGTGTACAGAGTTGGTTAATAACATACTTAAAGTGAACAGTCGGGCAAGGATGGCTAAAGTCGGTAAAAATGGTGTGAATGTATCCAGTATACAGTGTACAGAGTTGGTTAATAACATACTTAAAGTGAACAGTCGGGCAAGGATGGCTAAAGTCGGTAAAAATGGTGTGAATGTATCCAGTATACAGTGTACAGAGTTGGTTAATAACATTAAAGTGAACAGTCGGGCAAGGATGGCTAAAGTCGGTAAAAATGGTGTGAATGTATCCAGTATACAGTGTACAGAGTTGGTTAATAACATACTTAAAGTGAACAGTCGGGCAAGGATGGCTAAAGTCGGTAAAAATGGTGTGAATGTATCCAGTATACAGTGTACAGAGTTGGTTAATAACATACTTAAAGTGAACAGTCGGGCAAGGATGGCTAAAGTCGGTAAAAATGGTGTGAATGTATCCAGTATACAGTGTACAGAGTTGGTTAATAACATACTTAAAGTGAACAGTCGGGCAAGGATGGCTAAAGTCGGTAAAAATGGTGTGAATGTATCCAGTATACAGTGTACAGAGTTGGTTAATAACATACTTAAAGTGAACAGTCGGGCAAGGATGGCTAAAGTCGGTAAAAATGGTGTGAATGTATCCAGTATAAAAGTGAACAGAGTTGGTGAATAACATTACTTAAAGTGAACAGTCGGGCAAGGATGGCTAAAGTCGGTAAAAATGGTGTGAATGTATCCAGTATACAGTGTACAGAGTTGGTTAATAACATACTTAAAGTGAACAGTCGGGCAAGGATGGCTAAAGTCGGTAAAAATGGTGTGAATGTATCCAGTATAATTTCTTATGAAATAGAAAAATAAAATCTCTCGTCAAAATTTGTCTGCGTACGAAGAAATTAATTTAAAGTATTGAAATTCTAAAACGTCCTCCCGGCTCACAATGTCCGTGGTTACATTTCCACGAAGCCTCGCTTTCAATGCTTTCAACTTTTCTTTACTTTAATGGTCAGAACTGGGAAACTAAGCAGAACTTGACCGTCGTATTAATATGTGAGAACTTTTGGAAGGCCAATGAACGCATTTCCACTGGTTTTCTTTGCCCGACTATTCACTTTAAGATGTGTAAACTGAAGGCCAAATAATAACATATAATAAATATTTCCAATTACTTGCTGCTTGTAAGGATGTAGTTGTGTAGCTTATATAATGTATGACATTCTTGTTGATGTTCAGGTTTGGACCGACTCGTTGAGCCATTGAGAGCAACATGTACCACCAAAGTGAAAGCTCACTCCGTGAAACAGGAGTTTGAAAAGCAGGATGAACTTAAGAGGTCGGCCATGAGGGCAGTAGCTTCTCTGTTAGGCATTCCTGATGCAGGTAAAGCCATTTTATATTTCTATGGAATTTTCATTTTTATGCCCGTCATGTCATGGGGGCATATTGTATTATAAGACTCTTTCATGTGTGGATATGAAGGATAGGGATATTCTACCCGAGGGTCACAAAATGTAGTAAAACCAGGGGCTTGCCGTGGATAGAATATCCCTATCCTTCATATCTACTTATGAAAGAGTATTTTTCTTTCATACCTCAACGTTTTATTGCAATTTTACACAATTTTACAACTATAGTATCCTGCCATTTTGAAATAAATTAGAAGAAATCCTTGACTGAAAGTGATATTTTCAACACAAAATCCGTTAAATGCATCTTTTAAAACCAGTCAATTTTGTGGGGAAAAAATGTTGAAATTTTACCGAGGAAATAGAAATTTTTCTTGACGCCGTGATGTCACAAGGCTTTTTTGCATGGGTAGCCATGCAATTCAGCCTCAGGCGACATGAGTGTATTGCCCTAGACCAGCCAGTATAACACGTGAAGGTTTGAAAGAATACAAATGTCCATTCTGCTCCATCTGGCTCTAATTTCTTGAAACAAGCTCATATAGGGAAAACCTGACTTGTCATAGTTTTTGATCTAGAGTCCCATGTTTGAAAATCTTATGTGTATGGTAGAAAGTACTCGCAGTCAAATCTGTCTAATGTGACACTTTACAAGACCACCAAGCAAAAAGTGTCTTAATATAGAAGTGTCAAAGTACAGAGGTCAGCAAAAAGTGTCTTAATATAGAAGTGTCAAAGTACAGAGGTCAGTTTAAGGTAATCTTTGTATGTTACCACTAGATCAGTAAATGTGTCATCCATTTCCATTTGGTCTTATTTTTAGATAAGAGTGCCCAGATGAACGAGTTCCTATCGCAGATCAAGTCAACGACGGAACTTTGTAGTATGTTTGAGAGTATTCAGAAGGACGCCCAAGCAACCTCCTCTACCGACATTATCGTCATGGACACAAGCTGAGGACAATCACTGCTCAAAGCTATTTAAACAACAAAGCAGAGATATATAAAAGAAAGCGATGTTCAGGTTGCCTTTTTACAGTGAAGACGGGGAATGCTCACAGTGCATCTTAAATTATACACAACTAGGACCGTCACTAGAAGTTCTTGGGATTGTCGCTCGGAAAGAAGCCCGAGTCCTCCTAGGAATTAATGGATAATAAGAAAGTCAGACTTTGTTCTGTTAAGTACTGTTTTATTGACTGGACTCCATAGCAGCAAGACTTTCCACGAAACGATAACTTTTCATCTGAACAATATTTTCCATGGAAACAATAACTTCTTCATTTGAATGCTAAATTCCATGGAAACAATAACTTCTTCATTTGAAGGCTATTTTCCATGGAAACGATAACTTCTTCATTTGAAGGCTATATTCCATGGAAACAATAACTTCTTCATTTGAAGGCTATTTTACATGGAAACGATAACTTCTTCATTTGAAGGCTATTTTCCATGGAAACGATAACTTCTTCATTTGAAGGCTATTTTCCATGGAAACGATAACTTCTTCGTTTGAATGATATTTTCCATGGAAACGATAACTTCTGCAGTTGAAAAGTCGAGGGACTCTTAATTACTCGGTGCATTAAGTTTGATGGTAACTTAGGAATGAAAACATAAGAACTTACAATAGGTGCCAGATGTTATTTATAAAACTATAAAGTTATGAGGTTGATTTTTCTCTACCTTTAAGTTAATCACATGATTTTTAGTTTGATTATTTCCCTTTCTTCCTTTTTGCTCCCGATATAAAGGCTCTTGTTCCGATATTTCTATTTTCAGGATTGATTTTTTTTTAACTTTAAATTTGTTGTCGCTATCTTGTGGTAATTTGAGCCCTTCTAGACGTTTTTGCCCCTACATCTATAAACAACATAGGGTAAGTGTAAGTGCAGGTAAACTATTCGAGGAAAAAAATTACGGTATCAGTCGTAGAATCTACCAATTAAGTGCTTGGAAGATATAAGGAAGTGAATGGGTATATATATTTAATGTGTGTGAACATGAATGATAAGTATGGAATGAGGACAAAATTAAATTGTGACCCTAGTGCTATAAAGGTGTAATGTCGAGATAAAATATTAGTTTATTTAATTTCTGTTAATTCTTTCACCCCTGAAATTTCATATTGGACTTGTCAAGTCTTTTACTTGGAAGAGTCTAAATGCGTTTTAAGGGGTGATCAAATTAATGGTGGAATTTCCTTGAGGGTCGACGTCATATAGTGTTACATTCGTCCTGTCATGACCTGCTTTGATATAGAGCCGATGGCATTTTCAAACAGAAATTCTAGTTTGATTTTAAAGTGCTTTAAGTATTATGTTTATAATTTTGTTCGCAGAATATTTCGCAATATATCTGTTACTTAAGATATGTTTTGTATTTCAGAATAACATTTAATATGAATCATTAATGGAATTTGATTAGTGACTTAAGTTTAATGGAATTTGATTAGTGACTTAAGTTCAATCTTTTTGTTTTCTTTGATATACAGACCACCAGAGTTGAACCAATTGCTAGTTCTATTATACAATAAACCATAAGCGGCTACTAAATTTCACAATGTCATTTTGAAAACAAGATTGTGAGGATTTAATTTTTGCAGATTTAAAAAGTAAATAAAATTGTCTATCAATATAAGCAATATTGATATAAATTCGTAGAGATATCCGTTAATAAATTTACAATTATTGTGAAATTTACGGATATAAATTATACGCAAAAGAAATTTTGTTAACAGCTTATAGAATAAAAAAAAAGAAGATTTAACAAGAGAAAGATAATGGTATATGGTGTAGGAGCTCGTCCTCCATTACCATCCATTATTGTTAGAAATTAACACAAATCATGAGACTTAGATGTACGAGAGTTGATAGTAACATCTTTGTATGTTAGGTGACAGGCTTGTGTGACATATTTGTTTATGATGCGTCTGGTGTTTTATGTGGGCAAGTGAGAACAAATTATATGGGTGTTGGATCGGAGTGCCAAATTGGTGCAAAATAATGAACATGGTCCCATCACTTTAAGTGCTATATTGAGTGCTACTTCGTGTACTAGACATGCTTGCATATATTTTTTGCGGTCTTTGCATATTATAGAGTTATTATCCTTACGGGTAGGTATCCATTGTGACAGCATTATTTTGGGAACAAAACTTTCTTTTTCTCTGAAAAGTATGATGTTGCACTCACAAACACGACGTTGTAATCAATAACTGCAATCATGGCAATTACCTACAACCAAGGGCAGATAATTCTGTAATATCCAAATACAGAATATCACTACAAATACAAGCGAATATTTAGGGAATTCAATTCTATGTGTCGACATGGTCCTTGCTTTGTTAACTTGTTCCAGCTGAGAAACGGCAATGCTAGGTGATATATAAATTACGCTTTATTTATAAATTAGCATGTAATTTACCTTTTGTTTCAAAGAAATTTTGCTTTAAAGGGATTTATTGCTCAGCAATGTAAAATGTTATCTAAAAATATTGTAGTGAAAGCTTAATAGTGACAAACAATGTAAAATTGATTTTAAGTGGGAGGGAGGGATGGGGAGGTCAGGCACAGATACAGTGTCTGCCTAATTATACTACAGCATAATTGTTTTATCTGGATGGTATCTACAAGATGTCTCTGGTGTAATACTTTAGAATCAAACTATCAAATGTGATATGGTCGGAGTAAATTAAAACCGTTTTAAAATCTACCTGGATAAAAATTGTATTGGTATGTATATTTGCTGTAGTTTTCTTGCCCGCCTTGGGGAATAAATGTTTTGATTTAAAATCATATCAACTGTTGATGTTATTTGTGTATTTTACTCATTCACCCTTGAAATGGTATAATAGACTGTCCCAGTCTTTGTATTAGAAGAGTTCAAATGTGTCTTTAGGGGTGAAGGAGTTAAGTTAGAGCATTTATATAGTTGAGGAAAAATCCCCAAGAGATCCCATAGGGATCTTGGCGCCCACCAAAGAATGATCTATGTCTGACAACAGAAAGAGGGATCTTTTCCCTGCTTTCAAACTTTTACTACATACTATTATGAAACTTGAGAAATATCCTTTCAGTACTTTCTGAGATATGTAGCAGTAATAAACTTCAATTATCAAAATCCAAGATGGCTACCTGTCGATCATCTTGCTGACCGATAAGTCCAAAAACACACTAGACCCCTCGGGGAACCTGCACATGAAATTTGAGAAAGATCCCTTCAGTACTTTCTGAGAAATAGCGGTAACAAACTTTAACTATCAAAATCCAAGATGGCCGCCGGTCGGCCATCTGTCCCAAAATGCAATATGCACAACTAGGGTCCAAGGGGAACATGCATAAGAAATTTGAGAAAGATCCCTTCAGTACTTTCTGACAAATAGCGGTAACAAACTTTTAACTATCAAAATCCAACATGGCCGCAAGTCGGCCATCTTGTTGACCAATTGGTCCCAAAATGCAATATGCACAACTTGGACCCTAGGGGAACCTAGGTGTGAAATTAAAAAAAGATCCCTTCAGCACTTTCTGAGAAATAGCGGTAACAAGAATTATTTACGGAAGGACGGATGGACCACGGACAACGGAAGAAAGGCGATTTGAATAGCCCACCATCTGATGATGGTGGGCTAACAAAAACAAAAAAACAATTTAATAATTTTCATGAAACTTTCAAACTTTTATAAAACTTAATTTACAAATGATGTAATCACAGATCAAGATTGGACCACTATTTGCAATGATATATTGAGGAGTATCTGTGCTCAATGTTAACTTTTAAATGTTGCATGAAAGTTTTTAAGCACATTTTAGTCAACACATAAAAGCATTTTGTCATGCCACAAACTTGGAAACTTCATTATGGCAGTTTATCAGACTCTGAAGAGCTAGAATTCCTTCACTACTTCAGGCAAAGTCTACATCTCTTTGAAAAGGTTTCCCATCACTGTAAAGAGATACAAGTGCTTCAGGAAAGGGAGTGAAAACCTCCCATCACTACTCCAGGTAAAGTCTGCATGATTGCATCTCTTTGGCGAGGTACACTGTTAAGAGATACAATTGCTTCATTAGCAGGCCGTGAAAATCTCCTTTGCAAGGTAACCCCGATACAAATGCAAGTGCTTCACTAATGAGGGCGAAAACATCCGCTCACTATGCCAGATAAAATTTCCCTGGTGAGGTAGCCCCATCACAGTCAAGAAAGCTGCTATCTCAAACACAGATACACTCTGTTAGTGATCAAACATTCTCTTTGTCATAAACTAAGACTTTCATCATGAAAAGAGCACCAAATCATCGGATGGTGTACGGATAGTGTACACATGGGAGATGTCAGTGTGGCCGTAGCCTGGTGACGTGTTCCGTGGAAGTGATTAGAGCGAAGGCGAGAGATTCCACTGAAACAGACAGAAACAAGGTCAAAATAATCGGATACAAACTTAATTACATTCTAGTTGATTTGTTGCTTTAACTCAATAATATAAAGCTATACATTTGTACATTTGATGTATAGCTTTATGTTTTGGAAATAAAGAAACAAATTGACTAAAAATAAATTGTGGTACTGTGAAACCAAGTGTAAAAAGACCACCCAAGGGACAGAGGAAAATGGTCTTTATAGCCAGGTGGTCTTTATAAACAGGTTGAATTCATGTATTGTTAAAATTAGTCATTCGGGACCCTAGAAAAGAGGTCATATTAAGCAGGTGGTATTTATACAGAGGTGGTCTCTACTGAAAGTTTAACTGTATATAGGTACAATAAAACTTAGACAAATCTGCTTGATACTTCTGCTTATTACAAAGTAAATTCAAATCCTGACTTTGGCTCCTCTTTCTTCATACTTCTTCGTGAAACTTATAAGGAATTTGCTTATGAAGAATAATCTTTTGCTTTTTTAATTGATACAAAGAGATTTTGTGGTCCTGTCAAGTGAATTTTTCCTCTATAACAATTTTTTCTGTGAATTTGTTCTCGAATACTGGATATGGCCTTGCTTGAAAGTGGTATGTAGAATGACTAATAGAAAATCAAATACAATCAAAGAAGTACATAATTAATTGTTAATAATGGAAAAATTGCCAAAGAAGAGATTTTAGCCAACTTTGGAATGTGTGAGTGAGCTTGGTAACTACATCGATTTGGAGTGCAATTAGCCTTTGACTTTAATAAACTCATAGTTTCACAAACTCTATAGCAAATTTCTTTAATAACAAATTATTTCTCCTGGTCCCATGGGATTCGTCTTAAGGAAGTTTTTCTGTACTAATGATATGAGATAGATAAATTAGGGTCTTATCTTATATACTTACAGTGTGGGAATGAGCCCCTTTTTATAACATTATTAAGGAAGGAAGCCAGAAAGAGCATACAGCGGGAGAACTCCACTTCAATCTCTTGTATCGTCTTAATACTGAAACACAAAAACATATTTCAGATCACATTTGATATGATGAGTTTCTCGTACATTCAGATATTGTTTAATCAGAGGAAATCACATAATCACATTTTACATCATTAGTAATTCATTAGTCCCTCAAGAATTTGTTTATCTTTTATGGTATTATATGATTGACTCTTTTCAGTACATGGCTTAAACATTTTCCCACTATCTCCGATCCCATAACTATTACTCCAAAATAGAATAAATGTTTTAAGTCTAAGTATCTGTGAGTCGGGTCATTTTAGGGAGATTCAAACACCACAGCTGATATATCCCCTCAGCCCAAAATTTTATATTTGAACAAGAGGCCCAGAGGGCCTGTATCACTCACCTGGTTTTTTGTTAGTAATTATCACAATACTCTGACAATTAGAAAAATAAGCAAAATTGACTCCCAAAGTTTAATTTTGAATCACAACCATACAATGATGCTATTGATACCATACAAATATGCTATCCAATACATAGGTTCAGAGACAAAGTAATTTATATGAAATAGTAGCCTAATTGACCTTTTTGACCTCGCATCTATTGCCGTTTAAGGCCCCGGGTGTCAGCCCTATCATTTGTACAATTTCAAATCCCAACCCTATTAGGATGCTACCATTGCATTATAAGTGCTTTTCCATTCTTAGTTGCAGAGAAGAAGTCGTTTATATGGAAATAGCCAAATTGACCCCTTTTGACCCCACCCTTCAGGCCCCGGGGGGTCAGCCCCATCATTTGCAAAATTTTGAATCCAAACCCTATAAGGATGTAACCATTACATTATGAGCGCAATCCCATGTTAAGTTGCAGAGAAAAAGTCATTTATATGGAAATTGACCACTTTTGACCCCGCCCCTCAGGCCCCCGGGGGGTCAGCCCTATCATTTGCAAAATTTTGAATCCCCAGCCTACAAGGATGCTACCAGTGCATTATGGGTGCTATACCATGCTTAGTTTCAGAGAAGTCTTTTATATGGAAATAGCCAAATTGACCCCTTTTGACCCCGCCCCTCAGAGCCCCCGGGGGGTCAGCCCCATCATTTGCACAATTTGGAATCCCCACCCTATAAGGATGCAACCATTGCATAATGGGTGCTATACCATGCTTAGTTGCAGAGAAGAAGTCATTTATATGAAAATAGCCAAATTAACCCCTTTTGACCCCGCCCCTCAGGCCCCCGGGGGGTCAGCCCTATCATTTGCATAATTTTGAATCCCCACCCTATAAGGATGCTACCATTGCATTATGGGTGCTATACCATGCTTAGTTTCAGAGAAGAAGTCGTTTATACGAAAATAGCCAAATTGGCCCCTTTTGACCCCGCCCCTCAGGCCCCCGGGGGGTCAGCCCCATTATTTGTACAATTTGGAATCCCCACCCTATAAGGATGCTACCATTGCATTATGGGTGCTATACCATGCTTAGTTTCAGAGAAGAAGTCGTTTATATGGAAATAGCCAAATTGACCCCTTTTGACCCCGCCCCTCAGGCCCCCCGGGGGTCAGCCCCATCATTTGTACAATTTTGAATCCCCACCCTATAACGATACTACAATTGCATTATGAGTGCTATCTCATGCTTAGTTTCAGAGAAGAAGTCGTTTATATGGAAATAGCCATATTGACCCCATTTGACCCCGCCCCTCAGGCCCCCGGGGGGTCAGCCCCATCATTTGTACAATTTTGAATCCCCACCCTATAAGGATGCTACCATTGCATTATGGGTGCTATCCCATGCTTGGTTTCAGAGAAGAAGTCGTTTATATGGAAATAGCCAAATTGACCCCTTTTGGCCCCGCCCCTCAGGCCCCCGGGGGGTCAGCCCCATCATTTGTACAATTTTCAGTTAGTAGCCCATAAGGATGCTACCAGTCAAATTTTGTTGAAATCCGACCAGCGGTTATGGAGAAGAAGTCGATTGTTGACGGACGCCGGACGCCGGACGCTGCGGTATCCCATAAGCTCACCTCGGTCCTTTGGACCAGGTGAGCTAATAAATGTGATTAGTTTACAGTCTATTTTGCGTTTGAGTTGTTTGTTTATAAATCACATATTTGATAATCTCGGCGGTTGTATACCTGATGTGATGGATGCCTTTATCCCAGAGATTGTGAAAGGTGAGAATCAGGTTTAGGACTTTCATTACAGCTTCTTTGAGGAGCTTGACTTTTTTGTGGAGGAGACATCGTTCGTGAATCTTGTGGATGTAGCCGTTGTGGATCTTGATGATTTGGTCGAGATCTCTCGCCTTCTGTATCTCTGTCTGGAATTCTAGACCCGTGCTGTGTAATATCTTAGGAAAGATAAAAATTACGGTTTAAGAATATCGTCGCAGGGTAAGGGAGCTCAAGACAACTCATGATAATTTCATGCACACACTTGAAATAGATAGCGCCTCAAGTTCTTCAAGCATTTGAATGACTGTCATTTAGTTTAAAACCCTCTAGTCACATATGCAACTTTATATCAGAAGGTTAAATTATACTTAAATGGTTTGAGAAATAACTACAGTGAAACTTGTCTAAACAGGATGCCACCGGGACCAGCACGTTTGGCCGGTTTAGCCAGGTTTCTGGATTATACAGGTTTTTTTAAATTACAATAAAATATTAAAGGAAAATGCCATTTAGTTATATTGGAATATACAGATATCCAGATCAGACAAGGGCCAGTTTGGACAGGTTATATTGTAATATTTACATTACCACTGCACAGTACCTATATGTTGCTACTAAGCCCAATGCATGTTATGTTATTTTCCAATATTACCATTGGCAGTTAGACTCTGGCGCACTTATACCACAATCAGAGTTCATGAAAACACTGGGTTTTATTCAGTGTGGGAATTCACTGAAAAAATCGTTAAATATTATTAAAATTGATCAATATGAAAATACATTCTAATTAAATAAAATACTTGAAATGGGTTGAGGTATTGTATTTAGGTATATTTGGTTTATTGATAGAACTACTTCATCTACTGCTATTGTTTAGGCCATTGTTCAGGACAACAGACTGGAAGCCAGTGCCACCCAGTATTTCCCGCTAAATCTTAGGCTGTTCCATCGACTGATAATTTTCTCTATACAGACGCATAAGTTTCATTTTCATGCTTTATTTTTTATCTATTTTCTTTTTTGAAATGATAACGACCACTTCCAAAGGAAATATAAGCATTGGTTGTCATATTTTTGACATGCATTGGTGTGTAACATACATTGGATGTTCTAGCATATCTTTCATGGTGCACTAACATGCACCACTGGATATGCTAGAACACCCAATGTATGTTACACACCAGTGAATGTCAAAAATATGACAACCAATGCTTAATGAAACGGTGAAAGTCATTTAGACAAAGTAAGCGAATGTTGTGAAGGGCAGAGGGACTCACTTCACAATGTAAACTCTTGTCTCCTTGTTAACATTTACCTTTCAGTCACAGGACCAAAGCCTTATCAGTAGAAACTTGAAATCAAACGTAATATTAAAGTTAATACTGATGAATTTTTATTTCAATGCCACCTACCCTTGTCATAATATAGTTATGTAGACTATTCACAAAGAATAAAAGCCTCATTCTAAGAACGTGGACGCGATGGACTCGTGCTGGACTCGGGAGCTCCTCGTCAAGGGTAAGTAACTCTTCATCATGAGACTTACTCTGAAGAATATCCTCCTTCTCCAGATCTGAAAAAACAGCAAAATACAACAAGAAAGGTAATGTTACTTCTTTGCAAATCCTCTTTAATAAAATGTTACACAATTTCTTTTGTACAATATGTACTGTAATTTTCTGTGTATTGCTTGAAGGCTTTATAATTTTTTTTTCATCTGTCAGAAAGTGTCTAATGTGGGCTATTGGTGGGAACTGTAAAAAGTAAGTGGGCTTTATGCTGTAAGCTATTTCAAATTTATTGAAAATAGTAGGCGAATAGCTGAGGTACACTTTTCCCATACAGATACAAGTATTTCTTTTTAAATGAGTTGATTTTCGTGTCTTTGAATCCTACTTCAATTTTTTTTTAAACAATATATTTTATTTTCAAAAACGGAGACAATTTTTTTTCTACAAATCTTGTCCTCTCGCAGGAGGGCTTTCACATATCATTCTCCTTTCATTCTTTATTTTCAATTCATCAAAATATCTCTTTCACGCTATTTCACTTTCTTTCTGTTTGTTTATTTGTTTATATTTTCCTTAAGGAAATCAGAATAATTATTACAATATTTATATGTAGTTCGTATCAGGGTATATATATATATATATATATAAAAAATGTTCCATAATATATTTGAGATATCCTACAAAAATTCGTTTTTACCTGCTAGTTGGAGGGATGGCGTGCGTACGTGTCAAGTTTTGCTGTGTATTAGATACTTTTCGGGGGCTGCGGTCTTCTAAATGTATGTATATTTATTTATGTGTTGTATGTGAGTATATGTGTTTACTATGAGATACTAGTGTTTAAAATATGTTAATACAATGTTAGAAATACATTTTCTGTTTCTGACTGCACCACTGTCCACATGTTCCGTGCATGTGGTTGCTGTTATGTATTGCTTTGTTAAATCAATATGCATTAAATATTTGTTTGTTTGTTTGTTTGTTTTTCCATATTTTTCACTTTGCTATTGCGTAATCATTTTGGTGAGTTTTTGACGTTTTCTTTCACTGACCTTTCTCCCTTCATTGGCCTCTTATATGAATTAGGTCAACGTTTTAAATATTTTAAATAAATATTTAAATAATATAAAATTGCTATCTTTACTGTCCTCTGAAATCTGGCCCCGATTTCTCGAAACTTAAGTGCAGACTTAAGTCAAAACTTAAGTTTTTCTCCTTATGTAACTTATATGAAAATTTATGACTTAAGTTTGTTTCGAGAAATTGGGGCCAGTACCATTGAATCACAATAATGATCAATATGAAGTGGAAGTAATAAGTCATTGCCGTAATCAGTTCATTTATTTACTTACCGAAGAAACGTAGTTCATCGAGACAGTACTTGGCTCGTTTTATTTGTAGGAGAAAGTTAAACACCTGGTTATAGATATTCTGACACTTTGTGTTGATCACAACATCTACTGGCCATGGAACCTACAATAAGGATCAAAGTACTGAAAGTACTGTAAGCACACTTTAAAATTTTGTCAAATTAAACACAATACAGCTGTAGATTTATTTCA
Organism: Argopecten irradians; assembly: GCF_041381155.1. Lineage (NCBI taxonomy): Eukaryota > Metazoa > Mollusca > Bivalvia > Pectinida > Pectinidae > Argopecten > Argopecten irradians. The sequence goes on along the minus strand of NC_091148.1, from coordinate 14,104,170 downwards.
TGTTTGGTGAAATTTTAGCATTTTATGTACAGATTTTGTAGATATCAAAAGAGTTCCATTCGCAGATGCAGTTGGCATCAATACTTTTCATAAATATCTAGATTTATGAATTGATATGGTAAATTTAAATTCCAGAAAACAATTGTTAGACAGGAAGACATATTATCATACGTACAATATAGTGTTTCTGGTGATACTGTAATTGCGAAAACAAAACTTTTTTTCAGTAAATGATGAAAATAATGGGTATTCAAACAAAATACCAGCTGAAGATTCTCATAGGCTTTACCTTGTAATGTAGTGTCATACAGTCTGTTATCTTGATCGGGTTCGGTTCCGATGACGATACTGGATTGATCTCTATCGTCAGCCTGAAAATATTAAAACAATTATCAGTCAAAATCTTTGTTTTTAGAATTAAATGCATCTTGAAAGGAGGAAATCTAACATATACATGTATGTAGGTACATGCATATTTATATAGGGTTGTAGAGGTCTGGACAAAGGCTCTCTCTTCTAAATCAGAATAATCTGTTGTACACTGGCAAAACTTCTTACCCAATAGTGACCTCAAGAAACCTTGATCAATTTCTAGCCAATTTCAGGTCAACATTTCTTGAGGTCATATTCTAGCCAATATCAGGTAAACATTTCTAGACGTCATATTCTAATCAATTTCAGATTAGGAAATTTTGCCTGTGTATTGAAATCGTTCCCATGTTTATAACTTATTTTGAGTCCAGACTCTGTAACTTTGTGTCATAGTTCAATGGCTTGTTGTATGGGATACTTTGTCCATTAGGCTACATGGGTTGGTTTTTCTCAAAAACACTAATTTTTTTCTCCACCCTTAAAATAGCTCTTTATAACATATAAACTCAGATCAAACCCAATCTGTATTTTGTGTACCTGTTGACCTCCTCTGGGAAGTATGTCTGTAAAGCCTCCTGTAGAGTGAGGTTGACAGACGAGGCATCTTGCCAGTATTCATGGAGACGGATCTGTAATATTGATTAAATATCTACATCAAATTCAAATACAAAACAAAATCATGTATAGCTACAATGGATCCACAATCATCCGGTCGCCGATAATCTGAAACACTCACAAACTGGAATGGATTTGGAATCCAGCAGTCAGGGAAATTTGTAATCCCGACAGTTTGTCTGGGGCCCCAAGTGTTTGGATTATCAAAGAAATCTAGAAATGGATAGAAACTATTACAGTGAAACATACTTATAACAAAACACACTTACAACAAAGTCATAGTTAGAACATATTAATTTTTGTTCCCTTTCAAGATTCCTATACTATACAGTCGAGACTGTCTGAGCGACCCCCTGTATGTAGCGACTCCCTGTCTTATGTGACCTTACTTGAGACCCCCCAACGTATTTTGCTATACTGTATGTCTGTAATGTGTCTATACCGAATTGTGTTTATAATGAATTGTTTTTTTTGGTCCCCAGAGATTCATTATAACCATTTTACTGTAGGTTCTTGGCATAAAACAACAAGTTGCTCTATATCTGTAACAGTTTTTGAAACAACATCAATACTAAATGACTTACCTTGTCAAATATTGGAGCGTAGAATTCAAACATGGTGTCACCAGCTTCCATCAAAAAGAAATGCTGAAAATAAGTAAATAAAGTGTGTTAAAACTATTTACTGTTTTCTTGATTGTTTTCTTCAATATCTCTTTTTGGAGTCATTATTTTTTTATTAGTTTTTTTTTCTTCAAAATTTAACCAATTTTCATACACAGAAAGCATGCAATAATATCTTTTCATAATTAAGAATAGTCACCAAAAGTTCAAAAGTGACATTGGCTTCATTCAATATGACTTTCTTTCTGTGTTGTGTTAAAAAGCAGAAGGTCTGAGACAAACTATTAAGAGTAAACTTCACTACACCAGCAAAGACAGTGCCATTTCTGAATTTTTCAGAAACAAAAGAAGGTATAACTTTGGATGTACCTTTACGATTTCCCAATTAGCTGTAGTCAGCTAACTATTGGTGTCTAGAAGAGGTACAAATGGATAAAACAACTAAAAATAGTAAGATTTAGATTTATCACTTCCCATCCATGCAGGACTGAATAATGTGTTGAGTAGACATACAAATGTAGTTTATTGTTTACAAGCCCTCATATAAGCCAGAAAGTCCATCAATGGACAGACACTATGATTTAAGTACAGGAATAGAGTATTATATGTATTTACAAACCCTCATAGAGGCCAGATACTCCATCAGGTGGTACTCCTCCTTCAGCATCACAACGAGGTGAGTACAGATCTTGGAGTCCGTGACATCACCTTTAGTGTGCTATAACAGATACAGACATTCCTGTAGCATGACAGACAGGGGCTGTAGGCCGTGACCAGTCACCTTTAGTGTGCTATAACAGATACAGACATTCCTGTAGCATCACAGACAGGGGCTGTAGGCCGTGACCCGTCACTTTAAGGGTACTATAATATATAGACAGTTATTTTAGGTCAAAAAGCATCAATCTGAAGTCATGACAAGAGATCCCAGAGGGAACTTGGCACCCACCAAAGAATGATCTATGTCTGACAATGGAAAGAGGGATCTTTTCCCTGCTTTTCAAACTTTTTCAAACACACTACATATAAAATTTGAGACAGATCGCTATAGTACTTTCTAAGAAATGGTGGTAACAAACTTCAACGATGAAATCCAAGATGGCGACCGGTTGGCCATCTTTTTTACCGATCAGTCCCGAAAGGCATTATTCATCAGTCCTAAAAGGTACTTTGCACAACTAGGGTACAAGGGGAACCTATGCATGGAATTTAAGAGAGATCCCTTCTATAATTTCTGACAAATAGCGATAACTATCAAAATCCAAGATAGCAGCTGGTCGGCCATTTTGTTGACCGATCAATTACAAAATACAATATGCACAACTAGGGCCCTAGGGGAACTTACATATGAAATTTGAGACAAATCCCTTCAGCACTTTCAGAGTAAAAACGGTAACAACCTCTAATTATCAAAATCAAAGATGGCTGCCAGGTGGCCATATTGTTGACCAATCAGTCCCAAAACACATTATGCACAACTAGGGTCCCAGGGGAAACTTTATATGAAATTTGAGAAAGATCCCTTCAGCACTTTTTGAGAAATAGTGGTAACAAACTTTAACTATCAAAATCCAAGATGGCCGCCTGTCGGCCATCTTGTTGACTGATCGGTCCCAAAATGCAATATGCACAACTAGGGTCCTAGGGGAACCTACATATGGAATTTGAGAAAGATCCCTTCAGTACTTTCTGAGAAATAGCGGTAACAAGAATTGTTAACGGACAGAAGGACGGAAGGACGGATGGACGACGGACCCCGGACGAAAGGCATTTGAATAGCCCACCATCTGATGATGGTGGGCTAAAAATACAAAGAAACTAATACATTAAAGAAACATATAAAGGCAATATTTAGTCAGTTGAAGGTGTTTTCATGTGAATTTCTTTTGAACTGGGGCAAAAAAGTGAATTTCACATGAATGGCCTTCACGTCAATTTTAGGTAAAAACACTACCAAAAGTGTCATGTTCTGGTGACCTATTAAGGGTCACGTTCTGGTGACCTATCAAACTGACCAATCAAAATAACTGCCTCCATTTCTTGACAGGAACAAAATAAGTTAGCAAGAGCAGTCAGAATCATTTTCATGAATACAGTCATTTTACCCAAAGAGCACAACAGAGTTACATGTATTATGCCAGCTGTGGCGAAATCTCATTTTCAGTTGATGAAGGCAGTGGATAAAATGTATACGAACTGAACTACAGGGAGTATAAAGGCCATCAAAACATAACTCCTACGGGGCTGTTTTCAGATCCTTTACGAGACAGATTTTTAAAAAAATTTTTTTGAGAATAAGAATTTGTACTTTAATCAGATTGTGACATATACTGTATTGCACTTTAAATTTGTAGGTTCTATCTTTGGCCGAGTCATATTCACAGGGCTTTACCAAATAAATAAAAAGAATTGTGGTTCATCAACAATATATTAAATTCACAGATCTATGAAGTTAGTCCATGTCAGTGACTTTTAAAATATCTTACTGGTATTTAGTTTTTGCGCACTTAAGTAGTAACACAGATATAGCGAAAATGAACCCCAGCTGAATTTAGACACTATACAAAACATACCTGTTAACGTCATCCTCTATGGTAGTACTATGGGAAGAAACTCTGTTCATACAAGCAGTAAAGATCATGTCAAAGTTTATCCTAAGTAGTCTGTCAAACGTTCCTCGGATCTTCATCTGATCCTCGATCTGTTGGGTGAAGACGGACATGTCATGGGCAGAGTTATCTACCTTGGTTTCTTCCCCATCTGAAGATTGTGAGGTTTGTGAAGTTTCTGAGGTTTCTACGGTTGCTGTGGTTTCTGAGTTTTCCGAATTCAGGAGATTTTCGAGAGATTCAACAAATGTGTTGTACAATGGTGTGGACTTATAAACTGTAATAGAACAAAATCAAAGTAAAGGTTAAATTGATCTATACATATGAAGTGGATATTTTGTTATTTTAGACATGATGTAGAGGATATCAAATGTAAAGCTTGGTCAGTGACACAAACAAAAACCATATTACTGTATAGACGGTTGTTTCTATGGGGATGATATTTTCTCAATTATGTGGGACATTGCTTTTAAAATGAAAAATTTTATCTGTAAAATATGAAGAAATGGTTTAATCATCTATACTCTCAAAATTCAAAGCAGCCAAAAACTGATTTTCTCCATTTTAGCAAAAATCGTGAAAATTAACGGTTGAGCCTTTGTATAATGATTGCCTGTCTTGTAAAGAGGATCTTTTATCTTGTATTTATCAAGTTTTTCTCTAAAACTTTTTTAGAAGATTTCCTTCTAAAATCATCAACTTTCATTCAAATGACTTCAAAAAGCCAATACTCAAATCACCTGAATATAGAAATTTTAATATATATACTACAGGGCTTATATATAATAAATATATAATACAGGGCTTTTTCCAAAATTGTTTATTTCTATCCCAAAAAACCAAATCCCAATGACAGTGAGATTGACCTCTGTACTCACAGATATTATCCTGCCTGCCAACAACCTCCCTCAGTCGACCAAGTCCTTGGAACATCTCCATGGACTTTCCTGCTAGGACCACCTCCAGCAGGATGGGCTGTAGGAACTGTGGGGCCCAGTGGGACACCATTCCTGTGGGAATATTAATGTTAAGGCTGATGATTACAGGTATATTATACACATACTGTATTATGTAAAAAAAAAGAAGAAAAAGACTCTAACTGTGTTGTGCCAAAGGAGAGACCATTCCAGTACAATATTATTCTTTGTCATATTATGACATGGTGATTGTAAGATGGACCAAGGCAACAGACTCTGAAATGTGGTACCCACTTCCCAATAAAATACAGTGAAAGTGAGAGAAAGACCTTGTAAAATACAGTGAAAATAATGATATTATTATTTATTCAGTGATATTAGCATCAAAATGTTTTGTGAAAATCACTCACATATTCATTGAAATAAAACCGAACACAGTGGACAAATGATGACAGAAACTCTAAAACATAAATAGATCATAGATATAGTACAGCCTACATAATCCATTCATCTGACCTTTGACCTGGGTGCTGTCAAGTGACCTTGACCCCTGATGCTGTGACTCCTCCATTAGACTCTGATCTGAAGGTATGTGGATCGTAAAGGCCGTCTCCCAAAAACTCTCGTCCAGAGATCGCACATTTTCATTCCTGTAATAAACTCAATTTCATCAAAAGTTTATCTTCATATCAGCAGCAAATTAAGCATTTATCTATCTTGATATGGCTTCTATGGTCTAGACAGATGCCAGAGTTTTGCAGACAATCATTTCATATTGCACAAGAGCTCAATATAAAGATAACCTACAAAATCCTGATATCTACCGGTATATTGAGCACAGAAACCTTATCAAGATAGTTTAATACTATTAAATCAACTATTTGGGACAGCCAAAAAGTGGTCACCCATTCACCCCCGAAATTTCTAAATGGAATATTCCAGTCCTTGAACTAAAAGAGTCTAAATGTGTCGTCAGGGGTGAATGGGTTACACAGGTAATCTGAATATGTATACTAAAGTGATCAATACAAAAGATTTTACAATATGTATAAGTTATAATAAGAGCATTACAATGTATATTTCACTAGTAGTGTACGTCTAAGAATAAACCACTGCTAAGAAAGCCATTGTGAACCTTTTTACTATAAACTCCTCCATGGGATCAGACAGGTTGCCGTTGGTTACCCAGGCATCAATAATGTCCAGGTATGGCCTACAAGTCTGTATCCACATAGGCAACAACATGTTCATCTGGAACAGACAACAGAGTAACTGAAGTATAACTGAATTGTCTACAGAGGCAAAACATCTTCAGGTCAAATTGATCTTGGCCTAGGTCGATCTGACTCAATCATCTTCATCTTTGTGTGAAATTCAGGTGAATATCAGATCAAATTCTTGACTCCAAACTGCTTTTTAGCAGAACATTTTTACTTGAAACTGAACTGAATTTAAATGAAGACATTTTGCCTGTGTATAAGACATAAGCTCTTCCCATTCATATGAAATCAAACTGAAATGCAATGGAACAAGATAGATATTGATAATACTATATGCTCCAATATGCCCCCAAATTCATGCAGGTTGCCAAGGAAATCAGTTTCAAGGACAAAACAGCTTTGAAAGTAAAGGACAAAGGACATCACTTTTGGTAATGCCATTCAATATTTGAAAGAAATAGCAGTGACCTATAACCTTTAGTCTAGGGTTAAATCACCTCCGTATCAGTCCAATGTTAACAGATGATTCGGGTATTTCTAAAATTTTATCACTTCACACATCTTTAACAGTTTACAATTTATGATTTGAACACTAAATCATGTGCGGAATACCATGTAATAGGAAAGAACCAAAGGATCAAGTACTAAATACAATATGTATCCTGTGGATGAACTAGCTGTATCAGCTATGCGTTGATCATCATCCCATGAAACAATAATTATTTTACAACATTGACTCACCATTTCTGATGAGTAACTGGACATGGCGTCATGCTCCAGTACAGTTTCGTACAGGACACTGAGTAACTGTGAGGCCTTCTGATAGTTCCCTGTCAGCCACTCCGCTTCCTTCACTCCCCGCTCGTAAATAGAGTGGATTACCTTGACTTTTGGTAACCATGGTTTCAATTTATTGTACAACATTGCCAGGGTAAATGTTTCTTCTGTAACAAATGAAAACTATATGTTATCATATATACATTAAATCTGTGCTTAGTAAGTTCATTTGAAAGGTTTTGAATGAATGAATGAATGAATGAATGAATGAATGAATGAATGAATGAATGAATGAATGAATGAATGAATGAATGAATGAATGAATGAAAATTATTTGATCATGATGTAATAGCAAGTTCATTTGAAAAAGTCTTATTAGAGTGAATAAATTAGTGATTGATGAAAGAATGAATGAATGAATGAGGGAAAAATAAAGGATCACCTTGTTTAATGATGATTTTCTCTATCTTCGTTAGTTCCTGTCGCAGACTCTTTATAAAGTGGGACACCACTTGTGAGAAGGCCTGCAGAGTCTGACAAACTCCATGCTGATTGGTTGATCCACTACCGTCACCATAGCAACAACTCTGGTCAATCACCTCTTGTTCAAACTTGAGCAGATTATGGATATAAGCAGCATGTTCTATGAACTCATCCAGGAATGCTTCCAGAGAGTTCTGTCAGTCAAAGAAATCTATATTTAACTTATGTCCCTAGCTTAAGGAACTAATCATTATCAAAATAACACATGCTGACGTGGTTGATTGATTTTAACAGATAAATAGAACACCTACTCAGTGCCTTTGTTGGTTTGGATCAGAAACAACAGTGGCTCTTCACCTTCATCATTTTTTTGTCTTTGCCAAATGACAACTCGTATCTTAAAATTCTGCCCATCAGTTTATTTTCAGAAGATGTAGGATGCTACTAACCGTGTGTTTAGTCCGGTTGTGTGAGGGTGTGATGTCTGTGTATGGCATTAAGATTTCCCTTTAAAGTTGTATGGTCTATAACTTTTTCTCATTTTGTCATAGAAAAAGCATTTAAAGTGTTCTACATATTTTTCTTTGTCTCTCTTAAGTTTTTAACCTCCCATATTTACTGAGTTTTGTAAAATTTATTAAATTTAGATATTGATTTACCACATGTACATGTTAAAAATAGTTTGGAAATCTCCGAACTGTTCCTATTTTCTCCTATCTGTACAGGTATTGCTGATGTTGGTCGTGTGATATGACTTGGAAGGTTCCGATCTAAATGGGTATTGTTGATGTTTGTTACATGAAGCAACTAAGTTTTCAGATATTAAGTTTGAAATATGATGTTGACTATGGCGGTACTTTGAAAACATGTGATATTTCATGCGACATTTACGGCAATATTATATTGATGCTTTTATGGATCCGAACCATCATATATAGGCATCCATATTCACACATTGTATGTTTTATGACAGTTTGTGATGGTGAAAATTACAAGAAATACAACTTTAAACAACTCAAAATCCAAGAGGCCTGATATATGTTCAAGATCATAATGGTATGTAGGAATACTAAGTTTGCTCCAAATTTAACCTTGACCTGTATTCAAGGTCACAGGTGTCAAATACTGTATGGTAAATGTGATATTGAGAGAGCTGCAGATTAAACCTGAAACTGTTTTACTTACCTCCGTCAGATGAGACAGAACGACATCTTCCCGTACCAGAAAACGATGGCCATTATAGATAAATATAAACAGATCGGACACACACACCTAACATCCTACAACACAAAGTAAACTAAACCTCATGATCATTAACTACCAATTAAAATGTTTCTATTTTGGCAAAAACATATTTCATCTCTTTGTGGACTGTTGATACTTCAACATTTCAAGCATAAAGGACTATGTATGGTTTGGACCCTTTTTGGCCTCCAAATCCATCAAATTTTCAAAACTGTTATTTAGTGGTTAATTTGTTGTATTTTAAATATTCAGTTCATCTCTGATTCAACTATAACGACTGTTTTCTTATTTTGTAGCTGTATTTGCCATGGTAACATCCAAAATATGCAAAAATTATGAAAATGTAGAAATTTTGACAATTTGGGTCATTTTTGCAAAGTGTTTGTCTGTGAAACTACAGAGTGCGTCCTTGAAAAACTTAATATTTACTAAGAATATAAATGCACTGCCAATTCATTTTTAGGAGAAACGCAATGTTTGTTCAAGGATGCACTCTATGGTTTCAAAAACAAAAACGAAGCAAAATATTCCAAAAATTGTCAAAATTTCCACATTTTCATAATTGATGCATATTCCGATTGGTTATCATGGCAACTGAAGCTGCAAAATTAGAAAACATTTGTTACAATTAGATTAGAGATGTCCTAAATATGTAAAATCCAACAATTTAAATACTAAATAACAGTTTTTAAAAATTAGACTGCTTTGGGAGCCAAAAAGGGCCCAAACCATACATAGTCCTTTTCTTGATTTTTCAAATTTTTTAATCATTATCATAGAAATCATTGAACATGATACAAGATTTTTCAAATAACCATATACATACCATAGAATTTCTCTAATAAGATTGGTTTCTGTAATAATGGTCTGGTTTGTCTTGGTGTACAATGGGCGAGATCTCTGTTTATACGATTCCCTGGGAAATCAAAGATTAATATGATTAGCTTTAAAGATGCTCCACCGCTGACAAATGGTATTTTTTTCACTATCAAAAACAGGAGCAGACTATTTTGAATTTTTCTTCAGTTACAAAAATTACTTATTTTACACCATTACCACCATTGAAAAGTTTGAGCTTCTAATTTTACTTCAAGTTAAAAATATAAAAAAATAATTAATTGTATCCAGAAAAAATTCTGTGGCACTATATCTTATATAGAATGAAGTAATGATTGCGCATGCACCAAAGGCGGAATAAATTATTTTGTTAGTTTTCGTGTTAATTAGGCATATATATACACACAATTAAACACCAATTATTGTTCAAATGATTAATATCATTTATGCTCTGTCAGTGGTGGAGCATCTTTAAGTTAGAAGGCATCAAAGACAAGGAATTATCACAGTAGTGGTGTAAACTACGAATGTATCATCAGTGTGATGTTGATTTCGTTTGTGTCAGATGTAAATTAATTCAACACAACATAGAAGACTATAGGCTATTTATCTGATGTAATAATTACTCAGATAATATCCAGATATCATTACTGCAGACGCTGGTCAATTGAAATTGAATAAATATTGATTTTTCACAAAGGCCTTTAAGTATTCATGACATTGCAATATGATATGGCAGAAACAGGTATTTATGCTATTTATGCAATAAAAGAACAAATCTGTCAAAAAACTGACCAATCACGATGGAGGTTAGAAAATTGGCTGTCTGTATCGTCAGCACTTTGTCCACACCAGTACTGCACAACAACATTTCTGGTCAGCCAATCAAATCCTGACTCTACCGGAGGAGTTGTTTCTATGGCAACCAATGTACTCTCATCAGGCTGGATGGTAGACAAGCTAACGTCAGGAAACGGAGGTGGGGGAGTGTCATCTATGGATTCTTGGTTATCTCCCCTTGGTGTTTTTTCCTCTTCATCGTCATCTTCATCAGTCCACTCATCTTCGGACTAAAAATATAAATTCCATTAAAATCCTGACACCAAGATCACAAATCATTTTTAAGTATAAAAACAGTCTAAAGTTTATGCCAATCAAAAATAATGTTAAAAAATGGTATGTCATATTTTTTTATTTCATTACTATTCATGGATTGTTTAGTTTGCGGCAATTTACTCGACAGTAAATATCATGAACTTAAATCCCATGTGAATAAAAGTGAAGTTTTTACAATAATTAGACAAAGAAACGATAGTGTATTTCTTATTATGAAAATTTTCTAGTCTAAGGTACAAATCGTGAAAATTTTGACCCCTGTTATACAATCTATATTTACTTCTCATTTAGACAAGTTCAACAACCTGCATCAATAAAATCTTTATTAAAGCCAAAGAATGTAAAAGTCAGTAAATCAATGGCTTTACCTCTATGTCAGATATATACAACGGTGGCTGGTCCTTCTCACCCTCCAACAGAAAGGCTCCCCAGTCAAACGTGTCCTTAGGAGCTGTCAATCAAAACAAATTTGTTACATCTCTACAAACAACATAATCTACTTCAGCATCTATTACTGTATTTGTCATAATTCTCCTTCAGAAGAGCGTAGAGGTGCTAATAGGGGGACGGGCAGTAATTACAACCAAAACAGTAGGTTTGTTTTAATTTTCTTTCATTTATCTATTTGTCGTAATTCTCCTTCAGAAGAGGGGAGAGGTGCTAATAGGGGGACGGGCAGTAATTACAACCAAAACAGTAGGTTTGTTTTAATTTTCTTTCATTTATCTATTTGTCGTAATTCTCCTTCAGAAGAGGGGAGAGGTGCTAATAGGGGGACGGGCAGTAATTACAACCAAAACAGTAGGTTTGTTTTAATTTTCTTTCATTTATCTATTTGTCGTAATTCTCCTTCAGAGAGGGGAGAGGTGCTAATAGGGGGACGGGCAGTAATTACAACAATACAGTAGTTTGTTTTAATTTTCTTTCATTTATCTATTTGTCGTAATTCTCCTTCAGAAGAGGGGAGAGGTGCTATTATGGATGCAATGGGGAGGGCAGTAATTACAACCAAAACAGTAGGTTTGTTTTAATTTTCTTTCATTTATCTATTTGTCGTAATTCTCCTTCAGAAGAGGGGAGAGGTGCTAATAGGGGGACGGGCAGTAATTACAACCAAAACAGTAGGTTTGTTTTAATTTTCTTTCATTTATCTATTTGTCGTAATTCTCCTTCAGAAGAGGTTAGAGGTGCTAATAGGGGGACGGGCAGTAATTACAACGAATACTACTTATGTTTGTTTTAATTTTCTTTCATTTATCTATTTGTCGTAATTCTCCTTCAGAGAGGGGAGAGGTGCTAATAGGGGGACGGGCAGTAATTACAACGAATACTACTTATGTTTGTTTTAATTTTCTTTCATTTATCTATTTGTCATAATTCTCCTTCAGAAGAGGGGAGAGGTGCTAATAGGAGAACAGGCAGTAATTACAACCAAAACAGTAGGTTTGTTTTAATTTTCTTTCATTTATCTATTTGTCGTAATTCTCCTTCAGAGAGGGGAGAGGTGCTAATAGGGGGACGGGCAGTAATTACAACCAAAACAGTATGTTTTGTTTTAATTTTCTTTCATTTATCTATTTGTCGTAATTCTCCTTCAGAGAGGGGAGAGGTGCTAATAGGGGGACGCAGTAATTACAACCAAAACAGTAGGTTTGTTTTAATTTTCTTTCATTTATCTATTTGTCGTAATTCTCCTTCAGAGAGGGGAGAGGTGCTAATAGGAGGACAGGCAGTAATTACAACGAATACAGTAGGTTTGTATTAATTTTCTTTCATTTATCTATTTGTCGTAATTCTCCTTCAGAGAGGGGAGAGGTGCTAATAAGGGGACGGGCAGTAATTACAACGAATACTACTTATGTTTGTTTAAATTTTCTTTCATTTATCATCACATCAGCAGCTAAACTTATTAACATATAAGTCATTAGTTTATCTAATAAATAGCATTTCTCTTATCACATGCCTGGTAATGATTGCTGTGATTTATAATATTACAGAAGCCATTATGTAGGTCCAAAAAAGTACAAATTAGAATTTTAGAATACACTTGTCCATTACAGATATGGTAAGGCTCAGCAAAGTGACTGGAGCTGGGGCTAAGACAAAAACAAGGTGAGACAAGTTTGACATTTCTTACCAAGACACTGTCACACTTACCTATCATCTATGAAAAAAATCTTTATGCTAAATGCTATTCTATTCATAGTGCAATCAAATCTAAGGGCACAATTGATTCTGAACAGATAACAGCAGTGATGAAATTGTGTACCATAGCAAATATATGTATAAAATATAGCATAATTGTTTTTAGTATAAATTTCGACCATAAAACTAGTATTTTTTTACTATTTCATCTTTGTACATTACCAAATAATCTCCCCTTACAGACAGGTATCAATTATGATATTGAAGATAAAATAATCTTTCTCCCATTACACATTAGAGGTCTAGGACTCCAGGTATTTCCCTACCCTAACATATTTCATCTTTGCATTACATATACCAGGGTAATATATAAGTTATGTCCCTTATTTAGCTGACCAGTGGCTTTAGTGAGATGTTATAAGAATTATTTTTTTCAAATTGCTGCCCATTGCTGTATGCCATACCTTCAACCTTTGGGAGTCTTGGTTGCTCCACATATTCTGTGAGTGTAGGCGAGTTAGAAAGGTTCAGTAACAGGGAAAGGATAGCATAATGAGTGTCGGTCTGAAAAACACAATAAAATAGCGGTCAAAAAACAGAATAAAACTATCACTTTTAGACTAAAACCCAAGATTTTGTGTGAAACTACAAAACATTCAATTTCAGGAACAGGCTGGTTATTTAGCACAATGTTAAAGGGACAATTCACTCAGGTTAATTCTTTTACGTAACCAAGAAGCAACATATGGCATAAATGTATTGTTCTACATTTCTTATGAAACATATAACATAAAAAATTGACAAATACCATGTCACTGTTTAGTATTTCAATTGATACCGTTATAATTATAAATTGTTGATCAATACAGTTAAGCAGGTACAAAATGTACGCTGTATCCATGCCTGAGCCGAAGTCACGCATGTTACACAAATGAACTACATAACCCCTGAGGAGGTGATAAAATTATTTTTTAGGCAAAACAATTCACCTAATAAGGTAAACAAACTACTGTCAGGGCGATTTGAGCAGTTTTAAACAAGGGTAGCATTACTCCAAGAGTAAGGGACAGACAAGGGGGCATACAAGATGTTTGACCACAGTGTGTAATGATGGACAGCGAGCGAGTTTGAACATTTCACATGCATTTCACCACCTGACTGATTTGTATTCCATTAGAACTGGGTTTTTTCCAATATATGTACAAATTTCGATGTTCTATTAGACTGAATTGTCCCTTTAACACACTTTAATTGCCTTTCATCAAGAAGACATACATGTATCACATGAGAATAATTCACATACCACATGATACCCGATAACGTTTGTGCAGGACTAGTATCTCCAGTGGTGATGGAATGGAACTTTTTGTAATCTTTATGCTGAAATGATGTTAGCGCGGGATATAATCTTTTGACGTCATTCCACCACCTTTAGAAACAAAAGTCTCGCACAAAACATTATCCATCCTCGATTCTCGATCCCACACTATCTCATAGTGAAATTAAAGGCAGCTCAGCGGAAAACATTTGACCAATCACAGGTTAGCAAAGATTTCCTTTGAAGACTGAGGAGAGAGCAATGCCTAAATCAAAGACACACAGTCAACCACAGTGTCCCGTTATATGGCTTTTTGATTTACAACAAATGACTAAATTACCTGGTCTGTTCTGTTGCCTCTAATTTTACTATGAAATAGTCCAGGGGTGTAGAGATTATAAGTGATCGGAACCCCTGGAACATCAAGGATGAACATTATCATGTACCACCTGGTACATAGATAATTTTCCATTTTTTTTCTGTTGATATTCATTTTAAAGTTCAATATTTTTCTTCCATTGTTTTAAAGATGGCTGAGATACAACACATACATTTTTTTTTACTTCTATGTGAAAGTGAATGAAAATCAGAGTACGTGGAGAAAAACCACTGACCTATGTAGTCAGTACTTGACATCTGCTCCACAAGGATTTTGAACTCAGAGATTGTGGTAATATGTTGGAATACTTTAACATGTACATCAGTTCTTTAGTAAAACAATTTTCTCAAATTGTAAACCATAATATTCCTATATTTACCTTTCCGGTGTCACGGCCTTCAAATACTGGTGCCTCAAGGAATTCATCAGTTAACTTCCGTAAGGAATCCGCCTTATGTTGTTGTGAGTGGATCAGAAATTTATTGATTGTCCTGTGAACGAGATGTAAGAAGTAATGATGGCTAATGTCAGCTCTCTCATTAATTCAGAAAGGAATCCAGGTATTTCCCTCTTCTGACATACTTGTAAATGCTATTCTATTTAGTAAAATCAATACATGTGTGAAATATTGAGTAATTTTTGAGAACAAAACGTCTACTGTGAAATGCACCAAAATAGGATAACCGCTATTAAAGGTATGAACTAGTATTTTTGAAATATTTAATCTTTGTACATTACTAAATTATCTCCCCTTACCGACAGGTATCAATTGTTAATTGAAGATAAAAGAATCTTTCCCTCAATACACATTAGAGACCTAGGATTTCAGGTATTTTCCTAATCCGACATATTTCATTACATATAACATATAAGTTATGTCCCTTTGCTGACCAGTCACTTTAGTGAGACGTTATAAGAATTTTTTTTTTTGTGTGTGCTCTGAAAAATATCGTGTTGGGGTCACAAATACCAGGTACTTTATCTAACTATCAATATCTACATGCAAGAGCAGATAACTCTGTAATATGCAAAGACAGAACAAAAAATAATTCATCCCCATGTTAGCTAGATGGAAGGTATAGAACCATTTCAAGTGAAAAAAGATAATTAAAACGATATTCCCTGGAGAGTCAATGCTACATTATGGCTTCCATTTCATGATTTCTAATCACGTACAATTTTTGTACAGTAACTTTAAATAAATAACAAGGAAAAGTACTGCAAAGCTCCCCTGTGGTAAAAAGTTACTCTCATGAATAAGACTTAATTTTTAAAAAGCTTATTCATCAGAGTACATTTTTGCCCTTTGGGCCTCTTGAAATCCTCAAAATCAAGCATTTTCTTCCTTAAAATGATTGTTCATACCAATCACAACACTTACAATCCTACATTAATGTGTAAATCATGACAGATAACAGTGTTTTTACACTTTCACCAAAACCTTAACCTGTCATTTCAATGTGACGCCAGTGTAACTCCATAAGTCTCCCTTCGATAGAACAGATAAAAATCAGATAAATTTCATCAAATTAATTTTGCAAAATCCTTTTTTCTACTTAGAATATTCCGTATTTGCATATTACAGAGTTATCTGCCCTTGCAGGTAGGTACTGATTGTGACGTCATGAGTTTGAGAGCGTAACGCCATACTTTTCGGACGAAACGATGTGAATTGCGCTCACAAAATAATGATGTAACAATCGATACCTACCCGCAAGGGAGCTAACTCTGTAATATGCAAAAACAGAATAATTTGCCGAACAATGGTAAACCAATGTTTAGACAATATATCCAGTGATATGTGAATGGGGTAAATTTAAAATCATTACCTCTGACGAGTTTTCAATAGAAAACGAAACCATTCAGGTACACTACACATATTTACAAATTATGTCCAGTAACCAGAAGTTCGCCAGTGAAAACGGACTGCAGCCCAACCAGTCACTCAAATTTTAATATAAATTTAAAATTGACTCTGACTTTGAATATAAAGAAAGACTTGCTTGACTTATATAATCTATATAGATTAACAAACCCATTTAAAACATCGGTGACTTTGTGGCTATCAACATCGAGAAATCTATGGTACTTCACATTGGAGGTAGCAAACTGGAGACAAAGGTTGAAATTTTCATCTCTTTCCTGAAACAAAATACTTAGAAGTTTAGTAAATCATGAAAAAATATTGATCAAATATGATATATTTAATAATAATATTTACACTTAATAGTTATACTACATAAGCAACATTAGCCAAGTTTGATAATATTAAACATGTGACAGATTAAATTATATGTCCCATCTAAGTTCTGACATGGTTTTGTTAACTTTATTGCTTTTATTCCACTTCTATCACAAAAGGTGAGTGCACATTGGTAACTGTTATCTTTAGTTCAAAATTCCAGTTCTTGTGCCTGGCAACAAATCAAAACAAGGAGCCGCAAAGCTTGGCATTATCCCCCGCGCCCAGTTGTGTATGAAAGCTCAAACATAAAATAAATGAAGCTCATTGTAACCAAGAGTTTAAATCTTGATATTGTCATCCATGTAGGTTTAACTATTTGAACAGAGCTTAGTATTGTCCTTGAATAAATTCATACAACAATATATCCGCTCTCCAGTAACATGACATTTAAAAGAATAAAAGAACACAGATTTGATGTAACATGTTTAAGTAATATGAATATGATATTTTTTATGACACAAACATATCTAAATATATACATTGCATAATTTACATCTCATTATGTTGATGGAACTGCATCAAAGCAATTGTCCAAATTCACAAGTAACAATATATGGGTATTCTAAAACTGAAAAACAATATGACAGCTGGTGGTGTACATGGATAACACTTTATGGAGCATTCGGATACCTAATTTATGAGGTAATTATAAATATAAGATTACCTCCTATAACCTTGACAGCTTTCCCCACACAATATGATGATCTGAATAGAGCACTAGCCTAACATGTACAGAAAGTTTCGTGTAGCCAAATTGAACGGTTTTCGAGTTATAGCCCGGAATAGAAAGGAAACTTTAATAATATGGTATTTTTGAATAAGTTTCCATGGTAACAGAAAAAGTATCGAAAATGAAAGGTTCCCATTAGCAAAAGGCACAACTACAGCACTAGCCTAACATGAACAGAAAGTTTCGTGTAGCCAAGTTGAACGGTTTTCGAGTTATAGCCCGGAATAGAAAGGAAACTTTAATAATATGGTATTTTTTAATAAGTTTTCCATGGTAACAGAAAAAGTATTGAAAATGGAAGGTTCCCATTAGAAAAAGGCACAACTAGAGCACTAGCCTAACATGTACAGAAAGTTTCGTGTAGCCAAGTTGAACGGTTCTCGAGTTATAGCCCGGAATAGAAAGGAAACTTTAATAATATGGTATTTTTGAATAAGTTTCCATGGTAACAGAAAAAGTATCAAAAATGAAAGGAGGTTCCCATTAGCAAAAGGCACAACTAGAGCACTAGCCTAACATGTACAGAAAGTTTCGTGTAGCCAAGTTGAACGGTTTAGGAGTTATAGCTCGGAAACGATACTCGGACGGACGGACGGACGATACTCGGACGGACGGACGGACGGACGGACGGACGGACGGACGCACCGACGGACAGAGCCCAAATCAATATCCCCCGCAAACGCGTTTCGCGGGGGATAATTAGATGGGGTTTGTGTTTACATTATCCTAGCACATATTCTTTATTTCAAATCTCAGAAAATGAAATGGATCCCATTTCATTTTTGAAAGTTAATTCCAATTTAGTGATCACCCCATTTTATCTGACGACACCTAAATGGTGGTTTTAAACCCTGAATGTATGTAGGCTATATATACAGTGCTATTAACCCTGGATATATGTAGACTATAATACAACCAAAAGTTGAATCATTTTCACATTTCCTTTTGATTGCAGATATTTCCTCATGATCAATTATATATATATACAGCTGTCATTAAGCAGAGGTTATTAATTTAGCTGACTGATACATGTCCAATCTTTTAGCAGAAACAACACTTGAATGCTGTAGGTAATATAGGCCTATAAGGTTTCAATGATTTTGCTGTTACAGTTTAATTTTAAATTATTTAATTTAGCGATTTCCCCACTAGTTTAATTCAAAAGTTCGTTTGCCTACAGTATGCCAGTGACATTGACCGCAGGTGCCTGTGTATTGACAAATTCGATATTTAAGCGAAAATGTTTATTAAATAAACACAACTATAATCTAAAAATATTGATAATACAATGGTAAAGGTAAACTGTAAACAAATATGGGACAGGTTCAAACATTTCAGACATAGCAAGGATTTATAAGTGAGAAGGATTCGTGACTGTCTCTTTACATTACTAAACACCACGCGAGACGCCTATGAACCGGGAATAAAAACCGTTTTTCTCAACAAATACTTGTCTTATCGAGTCAAACGAAACACCAATGTAAAGTTTATTAAATATCACAACGTTTATAACTTGATTTAAGGACAGAAGATTTAGAGAATATGTCATAAATTTTCGTTAAAAAAATACGACAGCTCATGAAATGACGGCCCGCTTCAGAAAGTAAGACGGTAACCCTCGCACCCGCAAGCTACATCAAAGGCTGCGCCGGCGGATATCAAAGGAAATCAGCCGTCGCCCAACGTCACGATCAGTGCACAAACACAAAAGCTCCTGCTTTGTACTCCCCCAAAACCCAGTGTGACTTATCCTTCTCATATACGTCCTCAAGGACGTATATGAGAAGGATAAGTCACACTGAGTTTTGGGTAAAGACAGCGCAGGCGCTTTTGTGTTTGTGCACTGATCGTGACGTTGGGCGACGACTGATTTCCTTTGATATCCGCCGCCGCAGCCTTTGATGTAGCATGGGGGTGCGAGGGTTACCGTCTTACTTTCTGAAGCGTGCTGCCATTTCATGAGCGGTCGTATCTTTTTAACGATAGTTTAAGACATTTCTTCTAAATCTTCCGTCTTTAAAGCAAGTTATAAACGTTGTGAAATTTAATTTACTTTACATTGGCGTTTCGTTTGACTCGATAAGACAAGTATTTGTTGAGAAAAACGGTTTTTATTCCCGGTTCATAAGCGTCTCGCGTGGTGTTTAGTAGTGTAAAGAGACAGACACGAATCCTTCTCACTTATAAATCCTTGACGTCCTTGAGACATAGAGATGTAGCTAGGCCTATACACATTTTCGTGAAGTCTTCACGGATCCTGCACATAATTGATGCATTTATATCGTAGTTATTTTCTGTGAAAATTAAACTGTTACCCTAAAACCTGTCAAACTGTGGATTAGTCCTTTTAAGTCGTGTTCAAAGGTGTTCTTCCATCGCGCCATTGAAATGCAGTTGACGTGCGAACATATTTTCTATATAAAACCCCGAGGAATTCCGAAATATTCAGCATCACGGTCAGTGAGGCGCTTAAACAAGCACAGTGCATAAATGTTATTGAAACAAACATCCATTTGATCCTAAAATTAAAAGAGAAGAAAAATAAACAGCAAAGGGAACTTTGGCGCCTGCTAATCCGATATTTTCATGATAATGTTGCTATGATTATTTTCCTCTTTGTTAGAAGACTGCTTCGAATATAAAAGGTAAAATAACTGTGATATTTCAGTACGTAGATGCTTGAATTGCTGTATAAGACGATTTTTTCATAACGAGCATAACGTGAACGTCATAAACGATTCGGAATGCATGATGTCATTGAATGTTGACATTCTTTTGGGTGTTTTTACTTGTATAAGCCGAACCATAACCCAATACGTTTCATGAAAGTCTCAATGTACCAAGATATCAGCTAATAAATGAGAAAAAATGTGTGTTATAAAATTATACTTTAGGTCATACAAATGTAGAGCGTTGTTTGAAAAAATGGTGAAGACATGAGGCTAATTAGGATTTTTAAAAGCTTACTTTTTGAATGAACAATGTGAAACAAATGTAACGTTTGGTATTAGGTTCTCCAGATAATGATAGGTATATTAACTGTAGATGTACCGTAACTTAAATATTGATATGTACGGAATTTAGATAATTACCACCAATAAAAGTTGGGAAATTAATTATTTGATAACAAAATCTATGGGTTTCAGAATGTCTTGTGAAGGTGGATGCTATTTTTGTGTAAAGCCTCCTGAGAGAGGGATGGATCTTGATTCTGCCCTTAATGAACTAGGCATGCTCAGCTCAGTCACAAATAGCCGTAAGGAATTCATGAAAGAGAGAAAGCGATCAACGAGTGAATCAACACCTTCTAGGCCTTTCAATGAACCATTGCCAAGACCCTTTAATGAACCAGCCCCATTTAATGAACCAGTTTCCAGCTTCCACGGAAAAGGGTTTCATATTCTTCAAGTTGATCCTAAGTATGTGACTGGATTTTCAGCTGATTTTCCATTGGTTATGAATGTGCCAAATTCAGACAGTGACTTGCCAATGGATGCCTCTAGGATTCCGTCAACATCTGAAACAAGTCCAATATTAGACCCCAAACTTAAGGACTGCTTCTGCACCAAGGGGTCATGCCAACATTCTGAGGTCACCCCAAAACAAGTAATCTCGAAACGGTCCATGTTACGAAAGGGGCGGTACAAAAGATATCTGAAACCATATGAAGTTCCATGGAGACTCAATAATTCACTACCAGAGGCGGAAATGCATCACCAGGAACATTCCAAATCTAATGAGTCCTCGCCTGTCAAGGCTTTAAGTGGCGGGCCGTTAATCAGGTCAAGGTCATTGAATAACCTTGAATCTGCAAGGGCAAGGTTAGCCGACATCTTTGAAGAACCCCATCCTCAACATTCAGCTGATAGGCAAGAAATTGAAAAGGTTTCTAAGCAGATAGAAAATCTACATTTTGTTGAGAAAACATAACGGGACATATTTTCTAGTCCAGCTGCTTTAATTTGAAATTAATTATGAGAAACAAAATCCAGTACATGTATGTACAATTGAATTCTTGAAAAGGTTGTATTTCCGCTAATGTGATTGTTATTGTTCAATTTAGCTAAGTAATTTAATCATTAAGTTACTTTTTGATTATATAAGTTTTCAGGGCTCAAATTTTACATTTTTTGTCACTTGCTAAAAATAGCAAGTGCCCTAAATTTGTACTTGCAAAAAAAAAATTTATTTGCAATTAAATATCAGAATTCAAATCACAGTTTTGTTACATATAAAATCATTTATTTTTGCATGATGATATGAGGTGTATGGGTACATTATGTATATCAACAACATTATTGTAAGAACTGTGTCTTCATATTTTCCATTAGAACAATATTTCACAATCGATATGTCAATTTTACAGTTTTCCATGAATAAAACTACATGCTAAAATATAAGCAAGTGCATATTTTTTGCACTTACATTTCTGGTATATCTACTTAATAGCAAGTAAAACAGTCTGAAATTTGAGCCCTGTAAGTTTTCATTGCTCAAGCCTGTTGTATCTTAAAATCGTGTAGAATGTTTTTGCTGGTTTTGCAATTTTTGATGAATGGTCTTCCATCTTTTTTTTGTAGTTTTAAGTCTCTGCCATTTATTATTTGTTAAGGCTTCATCATTGTTCTTCATTTCTAAGAAATTAAAGTCATGTGGTGAATTTTATGTATGGCGATGATTAAGATGGAGCCAAGGCATAATAACCAATACTTACGAAGTAACACGGGGATGTAATTATGTTACTCAAAGACAATATCATACCCTAATATAAATGCTTTTAGTAAAAAAAAAAACCTCATGAATCACCAATACAAAATTATATCATTTCCTGATTTAAACTTGAAATTACGTATACAATGTACATGTAGATAGACTGGAAATATAATGACTATATTAGCTACCAGTTATAAAGTTAAACATGAATGTAAATTTTGTAAAGCATTACCAAGCACAGATAAACTACCTCTAGTATATAATATTCGTTGTTTGATTAAAATTTTCTTTCCTCCCTATGAGATATTACTATTATTTAAAAAATTTTCATGCCCAACTCACAAGAAATAACACTCCAGTAGGTTTGGAAAAAACGTATGTCACATAAAAATTACCTTTAGTAAAATGATCAGAAATACAATTCAGATATTATGTGACACCCCAAATATCAACAATTTCAGATTGAACTCCTAAGTTGAACTGTCAGGGGAAGACAATCCATTTTCTAAATAACTTCTACCAGATGTTTTTAATTTGTTCCTGATTTGGCATATCATTATGTAATTAGAACTTTAAATATAACCTTCCTTAGTGACCACTTCTGTAAAAAGATCACATGTTTAATAAGACAACTTTTTTAGGGTCCTTTGTATATAGAGACAGTTTGTCTTTATAGACAGGTTTGATTATATCAAAACTTACCATTTCTATATAGTGACCACCTGCTTAATTAATAAGATCACTTTCTTGGAATTTCTGTGTTAAAGATCACTCACTTATGAAGAGAATTATTTCTTTGTCCCTTGGATGGTCTAGATCTTTATAAACAGGTTTAAGTGTATTTACTTTTGGTAGTAATACTTGTAATTTTCTTTCTGGTTAATAGTTATGTAGTATTTATTTATGTAGTCTTATTATTTATGTTTAATTTAATATCTATCTATTTATATATTTTGTATTTAATGTATGATTTGAAATAACAAAAGAAGTTACAATGAAAATGTAATGAGACAACTTGATATGGAAATTAAATTAGAGGAATATCTTCATTGAAATACAATGTAACCATTAATTATGAAATTATAAATGCTTGTCATATAATTACACATATACCGTATTCGACCCAATAAGCGCCCAGGGCGTTTAAAAAATTGAAAAGGTGCTAATGAGACTTAATTATTGCAAATCTATACAGTTATGTGTAGTTTTGGTCTTTCTTTATGCGTGGGAAATTAAAATCGAGGCCTCAAAAAGGGGAAGGCGCTTATAGGGACATGGGCGCTTATTGGGTCGAATGCGGTATAACACTCACAGATTCAATTAATGACCTGATAATTTAATTCATTGACAGAGAGCTAATTATATTGATTTTACATTAACAAAGTTCAATAAAGCTCCATTATGCAGGGGAGAATTAACAAAGTTCAATAAAGCTCCATTATGCAGGGGAGAGACTGAAGTCAAATGACATTGTATAATCAATTCATGTGTATGATTAGTCTCACTGGGTGATTATGATGTCATACAAAATGATTCAATCCAAACAAAATATGTATGATGTTATGTTCACTAGAAGCTGGGATTTTTCAACACACTCTTCTACCTCCTGTATTACAGTATTAGATATTTTGTCTTTGCACATTACAGAATTATTTGTAGCTATAGGTATCAATATTGTTACATCATGATCATGATCTTTTGACTGATTGAGTATTTTCTCTGAAAACTATGTGAATAACAAAAAAAAAAAATAACCATACAATCAATATCTAGGCTAGCTGCAAGGGGAGATAACTCTATAGCTGTACATTGAAATATTATAAAGATCAAAAACTCCCAGAAGTCACTTTTAATGGTAAGATTTCAGTATAAATAATAATTCTTGTTAATTTAAATGAATTCTTCTTAACAAATTCAGGAATCCTGGATATATATGATAAAAGCTGTACTAGACTAATTGCTATCTGTTTATCTACTGATACATATTTATTTATTTTTTGACCTTATTCACATTGTAAGAAGTCGAAGTACTTATTTATGATCCTCTGATAAAATGTACAATATATTTACACATGTTGAAAATTTTTAACATATTAGGTGTATATGTATCATATCTATGTGCTAATTGAATAATTTCAGATGAAATTAAACCAACTTATCTGTTAAAGATGCTCCGCCACCGACAGAGAATAAATTATATTCAACATTTGAACAATAATTGATGTTGAATGGTGTATATATATGTCTAATTTTCACAAAAAAATATAAAATAACTAATTTCACTGTTGGTGCATGTGCAATCAGTACTTCATTCCATATAGTATATAGTGACACAGAATTTTTTCAAGATGCAATTAATCATTTTTCAAATTTTTAACTTGAAGTAAAATAAGAATCGCAAACTTTTCAATGGTGGTAATGGTGTAAAGTAAATAATTTTTGTAACTGAAGAAAAATACTAAATCGTCTGCTCCAGTTTTTGATAGTAGAAATACAATTTGTCAGCGGTGGAGCATCTTTAAAGGCTAGGTATACTGTATTGACCATAATTAGTGCCCAGCTGCCTCCTATAAACAACCCTTTCCTTTTCTGAAGGAATTGAAGTTATATATGAATGTCCTATGGGTTAAACAATGTTTTACAACTGTGTGATACTTATTATAACTGTAACATCAGAATTCTATCCCAAATAACATGAAATTCAAGCATTGTTATATAAGGCAGGTGTAAAAACTTGTAAATCGTTTAATTTTGAATCACAATATAATTATGAGTCTCAAGGGAAAGAAGACATATAAATGTTTATTGTGCTATGAGCACAGAAAGATTTAATATGGCTGTTTAGCAGGTTTTCATCCATGGCTCGCTATGGCATTAGTATGGCTCCCTATAATAAGCGCCCCCCTTTGTTACATTTTTTTTAAGCGACCTGGGTGCTAATTACTACGAATACAGTATACCCAAACTAAATACTGTATTGTACACAATTAAGGGGAAATACTTTTTTCAATTTCTTGTAACTTGTTAGTTCATACAGTCTAAGATCACAGGGACTTGATGTCTATTTCCAACCTACAGCTTAAGATTTTTATTGTGAGAACATTTATAACATTGGTAAGTGGATTTGAACGTTGTGAGTCCCTGTGTTGTGTGTTTGGTTAAAATTCTTCAACTTAAATAATCATATGTGTGCTCTATTTCTGTTACATATACCTTAATTTATTAATGCTGGTGTTGTTATTTTGTTGTTTTCATTTTTTGTTCACCAGGAATTGGCATTGATTTCCAACCCATAAGTTTATATAGTTTTATTATCTGAAGTGGTAAGTGTTAAGTGTTAGAGTGAAAATTGTTCTTGTTTAGTCTACTGTAGTGTACAACGCTAACATATGAGCAGATGTTGATAACACTAATATTCAGTCTTTGCTTATTAAAGAGTTATCTGCCCTTACAGAGGGGTATTGGTTTTGATATCAAGTGTAAACACTGTTTGTGAGAGTGTCATATTTTTCTGTGAAAATGATATAAGTTTTGCTTACAAAATAATGACAATGACAAATTACTATCAATATCTACCAGTAAGGGAGATAACTCTGTAAAATGCAGACAGAATACTTAAGCAGTTTTCAATTATATGGTTTGAATGGTTGGACTTAGTTGTTTGTTTTTGAATTAAAGACGGACCTGGTGGTTTTATATTATTGTCAGACGAGCCTTAACAAAGCCCTCACAGGCTTTTATAAAAAAATGCATTGATTAAGGATCCATGCATGAAATAATAACTTTAACAAACGGTCGAACTGGTTGTTCTGAATAGACAAAAGCGACCCTTGTTATATATGTTGGTCTACTCTCTTGCAATCTAAAACACAGAATAAAAGATCATGTCTAAATTATTTAAACAATATGAAGATTGACTCTTATGTGACTGCATAGTATTTTCTGAACAATAATAAATAGTTACTATGATTTTTTGATCTGCATATTACAGAGTTATCTGCTCTTGTTGTTATAGGTTGTTATGACTTAACTTGTTGGCATAAAAGTACAATGGTGTAAAAAAATATGTGACACCATCCAACACATTTGATGTACAAACCAAGAACTACCTCAAGGGGAGATAACTCAGTAATATACAAAACACTTCTGCAGAAGTTACACGCATGTGAAAGGGATATATTATTATGGAAAATAGTTGCCAGTTTTTGTGAGTGAATAGGAGATATGGATGAATGAGTTGGTGATTTTTGTGAAATCCTATTTTTGTTTTTTTTGTTCTATTTCTACCTTGGTGTGTACACATACATGGACCAATCAGAAAGCTGCATATTTTGATTAGAAAATAAAAAGATTTTTTTGAAATTTTTGATTTTGTTGTGAATCTATCTGATACTGATATCACTGCACTGCTTGTGTGTTCTACATGTTTATGAATTAATATAAAAAATAGCAGAAAAAATACAGGCTATTATGTGTCTCAATGACAAACACAAAACAGTCTGCTATAAGTTACATGTAAGTTCATCTTCATTACATACTTGGTTATAGTGAGTTTCAGAAAAATATGAAAATTAAAGCAAGATGACTATTCGGTCTTTGCATATTACAGAGTTAACTCCCTTGCGGGTAGGTATCGATTGTTACGTCATTATTTTGTGAGCGCTATTCACATTGTTTTCTCCGAAACATATGACGCTACACACGCAAACACATGACATCACAATCAATACCTACCCGCAAGTGCAGATAACTCTGTAATATGCCAATTCGGAATAGTCTGTTAAAAAATAACTAAAAATAGTCTCAAATAATGGTGGCTCTCTCGGCCAATTACCCGCATCTGGCGCCCTAATTGGGGAAAATAAGGCACTCTTGAGATTGTATAACACACTATCAGATAAAATTGAAAGTTTTATAATCATCGTATAAAATGAGAACAATTAACAATGGAAAGAAATATAGCAGCAAAACATGTTCAAATCAAACACCCTTAATATAAATATCGAGATAGGAATTCTTAACAAAGCAGCCAACAGCTCCTTAATTGTCAGTATAATCAGGATCTTTAAAAAAATAGTTTTGCTGGTATGTTTTGAAACATTGTCTTGATTATTAAAAAAACTAACAAAAAAACATTAATATTTCAACTGCATTATCTATGGGAATCCTCCTGGCCCAATGTATGTTATTTCTATGTTACAACATTGGTGAACTCCTCTGTGACATCAAGATATTTATTACAACATTGGTGAACTCCTCTGTGACATCAATATATTTATTACAACATTGGTGAACTCTGTGACATCAATATATTTATTACAACATCGGTGAACTCCTCTGTGACATCAATATATTTATTACAACATTGGTGAACTCCTCTGTGACATCAATATATTTATTACAACATTGGTGAACTCCTCTGTGACATCAATATATTTATTACAACATTGGTGAACTCCTCTGTGACATCAATATTTATTACAACATTGGTGAACTCCTCTGTGACATCAATATATTTATTACAACATTGGTGAACTCCTCTGTGACATCAATATATTTATTACAACATTGGTGAACTCCTCTGTGACATCAATATATTTATTACAACATTGGTGAACTCCTCTGTGACATCAATATATTTATTACAACATTGGTGAACTCCTCTGTGACATCAATATATTTATTACAACATTGGTGAACTCCTCTGTGACATCAATATATTTATTACAACATTGGTGAACTCCTCTGTGACATATCATATTTATTACAACATTGGTGAACTCCTCTGTGACATATATTTATTACAACATTGGTGAACTCCTCTGTGACATCAATATATTTATTACAACATTGGTGAACTCCTCTGTGACATATATTTCTTACAACATTGGTGAACTCCTCTGTGACATCAATATATTTATAACAACATTGGAGAACTCCTCTTTTATATCAATAATTACAACATTGGTGAACTCCTCTGTGACATCAATATTATTACAACATTGGTGAACTCCTCTGTACATATTTTTACAACATTGGTGAACTCCTCTGTGACATCAATATTTATAACAACATTGGTGAACTCCTCTGTGACAAATATATTTATTACAAATTGGTGAACTCCTCTGTGACATCAATATATTTATTACAACATTGGTGAACTCCTCTGTGACATCAATATATTTATTACAACATTGGTGAACTCCTCTGTGACATCAATATATTTATTACAACATTGGTGAACTCCTCTGTGACATCAATATATTTATTACAACATTGGTGAACTCCTCTGTGACATCAATATATTTATTACAACATTGGTGAACTCCTCTGTGACATCAATATATTTATTACAACATTGGTGAACTCCTCTGTGACATCAATATATTTATTACAACATTGGTGAACTCCTCTGTGACATCAATATATTTATTACAACATTGGTGAACTCCTCTGTGACATCAATATATTTTTACAACATTGGTGAACTCCTCTGTGACATCAATTATTACAACATTGGTGAACTCCTCTGTGACATCAATATATTTATTACAACATTGGTGAACTCCTCTGTGACATCAATATATTTATTACAACATTGGTGAACTCCTCTGTGACATCATATATTTATTACAACATTGGTGAACTCCTCTGTGACATCATATATTTATTACAACATTGGTGAACTCCTCTGTGACATCAATATATTTATTACAACATTGGTGAACTCCTCTGTGACAATAATATATTTATTACAACATTGTGAACTCCTCTGTGACATCAATATATTTATTACAACATTGGTGAACTCCTCTGTGACATCAATATATTTATTACAACATGGTGAACTCCTCTGTGAATCAATATAATATTACAACATTGGTGAACTCCTCTGTGACATCAATATATTTATTAAAATACATTACCTTGTGAATCATAATATTATTACAACATTGGTGAACTCCTCTGTGACATCATAATTTTACAACATTGGTGATCCTCTGTGACATCATATATTATTACAACATTGGTGAACTCCTCTGTGACACAATATATTTATACAACATGGTGAACTCCTCTTGACACATATTTACAACATTGGTGACTCTCTGTGACATCATATATTATTACAACATTGGTGAACTCCTCTTATATTTACACATGGTGTGACATCAATATATTTATTACACATTGGTGAACTCCTCTGTGACATCAATATATTTATTACAACATTGGTGAACTCCTCTGTGACATCAATAATTTATACAACATTGGTGAACTCCTCTGTGACATCAATATATTTTTACAACATTGGTGAACTCCTCTGTGACATCAATATATTTTTACAACATTGGTGAACTCTCTGTGACATCATATATTATACAATGGTGAAAAAAATTACACATTGGTGACTCTGTGACATCAATATATTAATTACAACATTGGTGAACTCCTCTGTGACATCAATATATTTATTACAACATTGGTGAACTCCTCTGTGACATCAATATATTTATTACGACATTGGTGAACTCCTCTGTGACATCAATATATTTATTACAACATTGGTGAACTCCTCTGTGACATCAATTTATTACAACATTGGTGAACTCCTCTGTGACATATATTTATTACAACATTGGATTTTCACTATGAAATAATCGTCCGCTAAACCTGCCTATAGTATTAGGCTTTTTCAATTTTTTTTTTCTAATATATATTTGACAAAAAAAAAGACTTAAAATATAGGCAGGTTTAGCAGACTAGTCGAGATAATCCAGATATAACATCAGTGATACTAACCCCTAAGGTATCAAGGGCTTTATGGTGAAAAAGGTGTGTAAAGTAGACAACTCAAGAAAAATACTAAGTCGTCGTCTGGTCCTGTTTTTGATAGAGCAAAATTCCATTCGTTTGCATTATCATTTTTAATATACATACATCTATATATATATATATTTTTTTTTTTAAATATCATAAAAGAATTTGTTATTGTGAATATATGAAAAACACCACTCGGAAACTAGAAACATATATGTAGATATACATATATATATATATATATGAGTTTTTTTCACATTAAAACGTAATGAGATATGTATCCATCACCCGTTTTGTATTACGTTACTTAATGTTTTTACTTTCACTTTCGGTTTGCTTGTGCGTTATCGTAGCCCGCAATAATACCATCCAATAAGAATGCGTGGATATAATTGTTGTGTTTCTCTTAAAATTTCCTTTTTTCTGATAACAAAGACTACAAAAATGTTTTTATTTTACGTCGTTTGCAATGTTTAAATCATACACAATTGTGTAACTCCCCTACGATTCCCGTAACACGGAAAATGATGACGTAGTACACAAATGGGATATCCTCCTCACGTCAACTCGGCATTTCCGTTCTCCCTCCCGTTACAGGTGGGTGGTTCCCACGGCTAATCGGAGTGTCCTTAGTGTCCGCCATGTAAAAACAAGGACACTGCCACGTCGGTATGTATTCCTATTTTACATTATTTCTAGTTTATATTCACAGAAATGTACGTATTCTGTGGGGGAGCGAAGCGGGGGACTGAAGCGCCGTCTTAACACGGCTTAGCAGAAACAAATATGTCGGGAGGGATTAGACTTCGGCCATGGTTTGTCGTTATTTGTTTCGGTCGAGTGGGCGAGTGTTATGTCCAGTTCAGTGTCGTCTCCTCCAGAGTCGTACAGATATTCCTCAAACAGAAGTAAGGGTTTATTTAGGTAGGGTATTTTTGTTTTACACATGTGGAATGTTTACATCAATGTTAACTAGTAACAGGTGGACTTTTGCCCGGGGAGGGCCTCGGTAGGCCTTCGACTATAGGAGGGCAGTTATATGTAGATATATACATATAATGCAATGGAAGAGATCTATAAATAAATAAAATAAGCAATATTTTACATATCTACATTATTGTAAAAGACAATGCATGTCGTTGTAATATGGGCCTAATATATACAGAGATGTACTTCATCCTTTCTTGCTTCACTCATCAGGTGATTCAGAATATAGCTAGGTTGTACAGACAGACTGAAAAATTTAGAATGTCATAACAACATAGATACAAAACGTTTTTGTAGGTAATTTTGACAGTTTCTTTTCACACCGCTGATGAATTTAAATAAGAAGACAATATCATGACAGGGAAACAGATACATGGTACATATGCACTGTACATATTTGCCTACCATTTACTGCAGCCAGCAGATTAGTTTCATAGAATAACTTATTTACTTCATCAATTGAAATTTTGTTATTCCATAATAATCCTGTGTATATGCTGTTTAATTGTTTCACCGTTGATTTTAAATCCAATGTATTACAGATGGTCTATCTTATTTGGTCAGTATAGCCAAATTTTCTGATTATACAGGTTTAAATTACTATGAGTATGAAAGAAGATGGGAATACACAGGGATCCCGAATAAACAAGGGCCAGTTTTGACAAGTTATACTGTAAATGTTGGACATGAGATAAATATATATGTCTGAAAATATCCTCAGTTATTAAAACATAGTATATTTATCTAAAACCATATTTAATTGGCTAGCTAGCTAGTCGCAAGACCAGTCCAGCTTGCTTGCTTCAGGCATTTACCATGAAGAGGTTTCGTAAATGACAATAATACAATGCTAACTGCTACAGGGCATTTCATTTAAACAGAAGATCTTTTATCAGAAGCAAGTCTTAATTATCAGATCAAATAAGAATGCCGTACAATGAGAAGTACTGCTATAAAAAAATTCTTGTTTAAAAATCACAGGCAGTTATCCTATTAGATGAAATAGTTTCCCTAAAACTGTACATATGAATTTTTCCTGTGCATGAGGAAAGAAAAACTTTTGTAGCAAGGTGAAAGTTTTGTTTGAAAAAAAAAAAAAAATGTAGTCCGTACCATCTGTCCCAGTGTCATCAATCATCCATCTTTGTAATATTTTAGGAATTACTTGCGAAAAAATCCTCAATGAAATCATAACAGAAGTTAAAGTAAAAAATATTATGTTAGGAGAATTTTAATTTAAGGAATTTGTTAAAGTTATAATAATCAAGGAATGTTGATGAAACTGGAACCTGATATTGATGATATTACTATTTATCAAATTCAATTGTGAAATTATCATTGCTCAGAAATACAATATGTCACAGACTTGAACTGAAAGAGCAATAGTTTTATGAGAGAGTTAAAACATACAATATATAAATTCTGTACAGAAATTGTTACTTGTGTTACAACACACAAAATTGTGAGAAAATAACCAATTACATCTCATTAGCAACTGGAAAACCTGTACTAGTTTTTTAACCACAGATTTTTACACTGTAATTTCACCCCATTTTCCTATCCAGTCATCCATACTAGTTAAACCTGAACATGTAGATCTGTCTGGCATGCCTCAACAGGTGGGAATATACATATATATAGACTGGGGGAGCAGCTCACAACTAGGACAGCTGTTACAGTCATCTCATTATCAACTTGACGACAAATATTCATAACTCAGATTTTAAAATAGTTCAAACTACATAAACAATAAGATTTCATTTCTAAAATGTTTAAAATAAATTTTGTAAAAATAATAATAATTTTCTTTTTGAGGTAAGAATTTGAATTATGATGGAATTTTAGTGATGGACTCGTGAAGCTAACAAGGCTTTGTTGTTTTGGTCAGTGGTGTACACTCTATAGACTTGCCACCTTGTGCCCCCAGGGTCTTTGTATTGATTACCCTCGCCAGTGTACCTGTATTGCAGGTGTATACAGGTGTGGCAGCCCCAGGACACACATTAACACACCAGCGTTGATATTCCTCATTTATCTAGGAAGATAGCTCAGAAATGACAGTCTAGTCGGCGGCTATACATTAACTGGGATATCAGTAAGCTTTACATACGTATACAGGAATGTAATTCTAAGTGTAAATTGTTGATGTCATCATCGGACCAAACCGATGATACAAAACTAACGTCAATACTTGGCCTTATGTACACCTGCTCTTTGATATGACACATTTCTAATTTTACAATTGTTCTGGGCAACTGTGAACAAATTAAGTGTCTTATATTCAATTATACCACCAACAATCTGCGTTTGAAATAGCTGGCAGAAAGAATGGTTAAGGTATTCACAAGATTTTGATATGACATAAATTTTCTATGTATAGCCCTCTACATCGGGCAGCTGTAACCGAATGGTCCATATTCAACTGCCAACAATATAATCTGCCTTTGATGTAAATGATTGATTGACCAGTTAAGGTGTCCGACATTCAACCATCCATTCAACCATCTGGATATAGCTGTAACCAGTCGGTGGTCAAGATGTCTTACATTCAACCTCTTGGATACAAATAGCAGTGCCTTGGTTGAGGTATCTATTCCATCACTACTTGTATGTAGGCTTTCCACTTCTGGTGTGAAAGTCCAATGTCAATTAAAAATATGGAACTGTAGTCAATTCCTATCAATAGCTGGTAATAGCCAGGGTCATTTAAGAATGTGCCAAGTTTAAATTGCGGCTGAAGGCAGATCGAAGTACCCGGGAAAAAAACACATGGCAATTGCCTCATTTAAGATTCAAACTAGCAATTAACCCAGGGATGGAGGGCATAAGGGCATGGTAATATGTCAGGGCATATTAACCATTGGGATGGCATGGTAATATGTCAGGACAACTTAGCCATTGGGATGGCATGGTAATATTAGTCAGGACATCTTAACCATTCCAGGATGGCATGGTTCTATATGTCAGGACATCTTAACCATTGGATGGCATGGTAATATGTCAGGCATATATTGTCAGGGGCATCTTAACCATTCGGATGGCATGGTTATATGTCAGGACATCTTAACCATTCTGATGGCATGGTAATATGTCAGGGCAACTTAGCCATTGGGATGGCATGGTAATATGTCAGGACATCTTAACCATTCTGATGGCATGGTAATATGTCAGGGCAACTTAGCCATTGGGATGGCATGGTAATATGTCAGGACATCTTAACCATTCGGATGGCATGGTAATATGTCAGGGCATCTTAACCATTCCAATGGCATGGTAATATGTCAGGACATCTTAACCATTCGCATGGCATGGTAATATGTCAGGGCATCTTAACCATTCGGATGGCATGGTTATATGTCAGGGCATCTTAACCATTCGGATGGCATGGTAATATGTCAGGACATCTTAACCATTCGGATGGCATGGTTATATGTCAGGGCATCTTAACCATTGGGATGGCATGGAAATATGTCAGGGCATCTTAACCATTCGGATGGCATGGTAATATGTCAGGGCATCTTAACCATTGGGATGGCATGGTAATATGTCAGGACAGCTTAACCATTGGGATGGCATGGTAATATGTCAGGGCATCTTAACCATTGGGATAGCATGGTAATATGTCAGGACATCTTAACGATTGGGATGGCATGGTAATATGTCGGGACATCTTAACCATTTGGATTCTGCCACCACAGCCCATAAAAAAATGGCCATGGTCAAAGTCCTCTTTTCCATCGTAACTGCGAGATAACCCTAGCAAGTTTTCAACATTAATTCATATTTTTGTTGAGATAAAAGTCCAGTCTTTGCTGCTGTTCACTTGTGTTGACTTGGGTTTGGGTTTTAGTAGTTTAATTATCATCCTATTAACAACCAAGTCCAGGGTAATGTAAGGATGTAGGATGTGCACGGTTTATTGGTGGAGATTAGCCGGAGTACCCAGAAAAAACCCAGCAGAGAAGCACATTTCTGAGTTGCTGGTTGTAAGTTAGTTACTGGTTTATCGCCTACTTGACTCCTAATCCACTGGCTGTATGTACATGGTTTATGTCCTTGGGCTATAAACAGCACCTTGGCCTAATAGCTGTGTATGCATGTGACTTTATATACATCCTGATGTTGTAAACTAAAGTAATGAGGTAGATAGAATATCAATGTTTACTGTAAATCAACTTTCTGTCATGTGCAATTTATTTCGCGAAATTCACGAAAGTTTATATCTGCAAATTAAATTTATATATGTCTTGGACGATTCTTGCACAATTGAATTCAAAGATATCTATATATGTCTTGGACGATTCTTGCACAATTTAATTCAAAGATATCTGCATTTAATTTTAAATCTGCGAAAAAGTATTATTGGTGAATTCATGTTTTGAAACAGATATCACAAACTTTAATCAAACAATCTAAAAAAAATCAATCTGATTTAATTTTAAGGAGTTTTACATAAAAATAAATTTCTTTCTTGGTACAAGTCAATCTAGTTGATTAACAACCAGATCCTTACACTATCTCACTCAGTTTTATAAAGGATCTGACAAAATCCCATATGGGGTCATTTCGCACAATATGCATGCTGCAGTGAAAACACATTTTCATAAATGTTATAAATTAGGTGGAGTAAATACATCGGAAGTGAAGCACAGTGATTATAAAAGTCATTATAACACCAAATGGGGTATAGTCAGGTCAAAAAGGTTGACATGCCATGGGGCTGAGGCTTGCAACAAAAGCAAATAAATATGGTATTAGGGTATAAATTTAAGTACTAACTGGTATGTATTCTCTCTCTCATGCCAATATAAGTTTGCATATGCCATTATAAGTTTGCATACATCAAATATAAAAGGAAAAGGGGTTAGTGATATGGGGATTATTTAGACAAATGTGGTTATTTGGTGTATTGTATGGTAATTTTTTTTTCCTTTTTCAATGAAGATAATATCCATTGAATATGAAAAGAAAAAACGGTTAGCATGGGGGCTTATTTATATAATTACGGTACATTTGTATTAGAGTATTAGTATATTTTCTCTCTCACATATAGATATGTTCTGGAGGGGCTCGCTGTATGTGTATCCTATGATGTATGGGATTAGTCTATAATATGTTATGGGGATGGTTCCTAAACTTCTTTTCTGTACTTTAGACTGTAGGGGTAGGTTTTGTATGCCATTCGCCAGTACAGGATTATATATCTAAGCTTTATGTTTAGGGGGAAGTTTCAGTACTACTAAATAGTAAACCTACTAACGCAACACAAAAGTGTACTTTACAGTAGGAGCGAGATCAAAACTGCCTCGGGTATAGACGGAGGAATTTTAACAAGAGCTTATACACAATAGAGTGGGCTTTCTCTGTGTAACAATGCTAAAGGAGTCCCAAACACCGAGGCATGATCCCTTATGGTGAATGGTCTACGTAATTATTGTAAACTGGTCAATGAGGGACGTAATGGTTTGGTGCCATAGGGTACCTTGTATGTCCACAAGATCATATACCTATTTTCTGTATCTACTTTTTGCCCTTGAAATCGGGAGTACGGCATATATTACAGTGAAACTCATACATGTGGAACCAGGGCAAAAACTAAAATCACATGATGTTTTGAACAAAAAAGTTGTGATTCACATGTTAAAGTCATAAAATATTCTGGAGATATCAATAGCCTGCATACCTTGTAAACCTGTCTATAAAGACCCTTGTATATGGACCAAGAAAAGCATGTATTATTAGCTCACCTGGTCCGAAGGACCAAGGTGAGCTTATGCCATACCGTGGCGTCCGTCGTCCGTCGTCCGTCCGTCCGTCGTCCGTCCGTCCGTCAACAATCGACTTCTTCTCCATAACCGCTGGTCGGATTTCAACAAAATTTGGCTGGTAGCATCCTTATGGGCTACTAACTGAAAATTGTACAAATGATGGGGCTGACCCCCCAGGGGCCTGAGGGGCGGGGCCAAAAGGGGTCAATTTGGCTATTTCCATATAAACGACTTCTTCTCTGAAACCAAGCATGGGATAGCACCCATAATGCAATGGTAGCATCCTTATAGGGTGGGGATTCAAAATTGTACAAATGATAGGGCTGACCCCCCGGGGGCCTGAGGGGCGGGGTCAAATGGTTTCCATTTGGCTATTTCCATATAAACGACTTCTTCTCTGAAACCAAGCATGGGATAGCACCCATAATGCAATGGTAGCATCCTTATAGGGTGGGGATTCAAAATTGTACAAATGATGGGGCTGACCCCCCGGGGGCCTGAGGGGCGGGGTCAAATGGGGTCCATTTGGCTATTTCCATATAAACGACTTCTTCTCTGAAACCAAGCATGGGATAGCACCCATAATGCAATGGTAGCATCCTTATAGGGTGGGGATTCAAAATTGTACAAATGATGGGGCTGACCCCCCGGGGGCCTGAGGGGCGGGGTCAAATGGGGGTTCCATTTGGCTATTTCCATATAAACGACTTCTTCTCTGAAACCAAGCATGGGATAGCACCCATAATGCAATGGTAGCATCCTTATAGGGTGGGGATTCAAAATTGTACAAATGATGGGGCTGACCCCCCGGGGGCCTGAGGGGCGGGGTCAAATGGGGTCAATTTGGCTATTTCCATATAAACGACTTCTTCTCTGAAACTAAGCATGAGATAGCACTCATAATGCAATGGTAGTATCGTTATAGGGTAGGGATTAAAAATTGTACAAATGATGTGGCTGACCCCCCGGGGGCCTGAGGGGCGGGGTCAAAAGGGGTCAATTTGGCTATTTCCATATAAACGACTTCTTCTCTGAAACCAAGCATGGGATAGCACCCATAATGCAATGGTAGCATCCTTATAGGGTGGGGATTCAAAATTGTACAAATGATGGGGCTGACCCCCAGGGGGCCTGAGGGGCGGGGTCAAAAGGGGCCAATTTGGCTATTTCCATATAAACGACTTCTTCTATGAAACTAAGCACGTTATAGCACCCATAATACAATGGTAGTATCCTTATAGTGTGGGAATTCAAAATTCAAAATGGGCCTGAGGGGCGGGGTCAAAAGTGGTCAATTTCCATATAAATAACTTTTTCTTTGCAACTTAACATGGGATTACGCTCATAATGCAATGGTTACATCCTTATAGGGTTTGAATTCAAAATTTTGCAAATGATGGGACTGACCCCCCGGGGGCCTGAAGGGTGGGGTCAAAAGGGGTTAATTTAGCTATTTCCATATAAACGACTTCTTCTCTGCAACTAAGAATGGAAGAGCACTTATAATGCAATGGTAGCATCCTTATAGGGTTGGGATTTGAAATTGTACAAATGATAGGGCTGACCCCCGGGGCCTTAGACGGCAATAGATGCGAGGTCAAAAGGTCAATTAGGCTACTATTTTCATATAAATTACTTTGTCTCTGAACCTATGTATTGGATAGCATATTTGTATGGTATCAATAGCATCATTGTATGGTTGTGATTCAAAATTAAACTTTGGGAGTCAATTTTGCTTATTTTTCTAATTGTCTGAGTCTTGTGATAATTACTAACAAAAAACCAGGTGAGCGATACAGGCCCTCTGGGCCTCTTGTATAGGGATGTGATTCTTCCTCTTTTAAATGATCTATTTTACAAACACTAGAAGGGAGGTTGAGTTGTATTGACCATTTAAGACCTGAGAAAGTGGTCTTATTAGCAAGGGTCTTTATACAAAGGTGGCCCTCAATGGAAGCTTTACTGTATTCAGTTTAAGGAGTTCAAAGCATCTATCGGATAACCGGATAACCATCGTTTTTCAGTACAATATTGTTAGTTTTCTTCAACCTATATTCACTGTTTATGTGTTTTAACGTAACCACCTGCTACTTCTTCCTCAATTCATATCTCCATTGATACCATCATATTACCTTGTGACTGTTACAGATTTGTTATGGATGCAGTATTAGTGTATGTATAATGTGACTGAGTGGAGTTTCTTGCTTGTTGTCTTTGTAGTGTATTTTAGTGAGATAAACTTATCATAACATGAATATACCACAAGTTCCCATATTTCTGAATTCCGAAATTGCATATTACAGAGTTATCTGCACTTGCGGGTAGGTATTGATTGTGACTTCATGTGTTTGCCAGCGTAACGTCATACGTTTCGGAGAAAACAACGTGAATTAATTGCGCTCACAAAATGACGTAAAAATCCATACCTACCCATAAGGGAGCTAACTCTGTTACATGCAAAGATGGAATATCTTACTCATGGCTTATATACACTTTTAAACCTTGTTGTACTGTTTACTATCAGTTCATTTCTCTGATGAAGGTGACAGGGTACACATGATACTTATATATAAATATAGTCATTTAAACATCACACATTAACTCTTCACAGCTTGTGTAAGAATGTCATTATATTATACACACTGCAGGCTGCCATCGTTACAGTGCTACTGTCACCTAGCTGCTAATGCTCAAATTCACAATAAAGAAATATATCATGTAATCTATGTCCATGTGCTATATATAATGATTTTAATTTTACCAAAAACTGAGGTAATGTTATTTGGATGTTATAGAATGTTAATGCAGATAATTAAGAATGATCTAGGGAATGAAAGAATAATGGATTGTTGAATGACAGAACTCTGTGCTATTATTTGAGCGAAAGGGTGAGATTCAAAATGTAATATTTATACAAATATTTATTAATATTGATACAAAATAGTAATTCGTATATATTATGAGAGAATGAAATAAGAATGTTGTATATGTATCTGTATTTGCTGATTACTGAATATTTAGAAAAAAAAAAAAGGATGAAATAGATAAATGTACCCAAGCTATGACATATTTAAACAAGACATATATCTATTCTTAAAAAAAAAAAAAAAAAAATATTAAAAAAAAAAATCAAAATTAAGTTACAAAGTACCTGTATACTCTATTATAAATCATTTACAGGTACTGTAATAACATACTTGCCAACTTTTGGGTAATTTCACATGTTTAAACTTTTAACCTCAAGAAAGTCTACTTAGTAACCCCTTATAAAGAAATTAAAGGTTGATTTTTGCATATTTTGACCTGTTCTTTCTGATGGTATAAGATTTTCAACATTTTGAATATTGTAGAATTTGGACTTGCTAAATGGCCTAAAATTGGGGTTCAAAATCGGGAGTCTCCCTCCAAAAAAGGGGAGGGTTAATTGGCAAGTATGTAATAGGTGTACAAGTATTAATAAAAAGATATTGAAGGTATATCCAGAATACAAAGAAAATGTCAAAAGTTGTTTATATATACTTACATGGGATTTGATCCTCTTTGAGTTTATCTTGATCAGCCTATAGGCCTATATATTTTGCAACAGCATCTTATTTAGGATCTTTTAATATCAAACATTCCTATTGAAAAATTAATTAAATGATGTTTATACTGACAATATAACACCATCAAATAAAAGTGTACATGATTATATAATTTCACATGTAATGTATGAATATTGAACTCCCACCATGATCTCAGCTTCCTATGCCAGAAACATATAACGTACCTGATATAGAGATTGGAAAATCCTTCATTGTCTTAGCTTATGACAGAGTTTGGACCTCTAGTTCAGTTTAAATGTTTTTAGGTCACCTGTGACTAAGTCTCATTTCTTCTTCTATACATACATGTATGTTGTTGACTGTACCTACAAATGTATGCATGGTTGCCATTCCTATTCTTCATCATTCTTATGGTAAAACGTGTGACACATTATAAATATTAATCAATTTCTGTCAATAAAAAAATCTTGAATTTAAGAAAAATAATCACTCCTTTTTACTGACATCTGTCATCCTGCTGAGGATTATTTTTAAGTGTGACATAATCTTCAGGGCGAAAAGTAAAAACCCCAAGCCGTCAGTGACCCCCCAAGCTATATGGGGTCTATAGGTTCCTTGGGGTTCAGATTTACCTGTAGGCTGG
Source organism: Argopecten irradians (assembly GCF_041381155.1). NCBI lineage: Eukaryota > Metazoa > Mollusca > Bivalvia > Pectinida > Pectinidae > Argopecten > Argopecten irradians. The sequence goes on along the minus strand of NC_091148.1, from coordinate 14,063,062 downwards.
TTAGACTTAATTACATGTTGTAAAATCACTTACCTGGATGGAAGAGGTGTGTAGTTATAGATAACTTGTAATTGTTTTAATTAGCGATCACCTTTGATTTGACAGATGGTTGTTTTAATTAGCAATCACAGGTGAGAATTGACAGGTGTTTTAAGGTTCATCATGATGGCCTTGGGGTCATGAAGTAGGAGGGGGAGGAGCTTTGTGAGGGAGAGTGTTAATCAAACATTGAGTATCTCACTTTTGTGTGATATATACAGTTGTTGGGGATCTGGTAGGGAAGTCATTCACTCAAGGTTGAACATATAGGTGATTCATATATATAGGATACATTTATATCATCTGGGAGGTATTCAACATTTACTGTGTTACACAAGGAGAAGCACTAGTACTGTTGACAAATCAGGTATTTATTTTATTAACATTTCAATTATTTTTTCATTGAAAATTAATTTTCCATTTATTAATTATAAATTATGAAAGTTGAATTTATATAGTACAAATTTTATATCATTTGGGAGGTGGGTTACATTTTACTGGGTTACACAAGGAGAAGCACTGCGACCAAACAGTTAATTAATTAATTGATAATTCAATTATTATTTACTTTTTAATCTTAATTGATATACCATTTAACGGGTATTCATTATGATAGTTGAATTTCTACATATCTAGCTAACACATAGGTGATTTATAAATAGTATTATATTCAGGATGGTGATATATACTGTAATACAACTTTAGAATGAGTCAACACTGTAATCTGTAATTAATTAATTGGCAATTCAATTGTGATTTACTTTTTGATTTTAATTGATTTTCCATTTATTTAATAATTAGCTTTGGAATATGAATCTCTTAATGATCTTTTATTCAATTGATTTTGAACCAAAGTCGGTTTTATAAACAGTAATAAAAACAAAACAACATTGATGTTTCAAAAGAAAAGTTTCACATTGCTAAATATAGACAAAATGTGTACCTTAATTGATTTATTATTATCAATCACCAAGACTTTCCAATGATCTGAAGAAATTCATTTGTTCAAAATTGTTACAATGATTATATATTAGTTCCAGGTAATTCAATTTTCTAAAATTATATACAAAGATGTTTGTGATGTTAATTCTGGAGTTGAAACAAAATTTCCAAAAAGAATTATTTATTTCTGTATTGTAAGTTATTTTTAAGATCATTTCTAGAAGGCAATAATAGTCTTTAAAACATTTCTTTGAATTGTAATTTCAGAAAAATAGAAAAATATTAAGGTGGGTCTCACAAGGAATGATAAATTGAATAAGTAAAAATGAACTAAATTTCTTGAGTTTGTGTGAGTTTGAATTTTGTTTTAAGTTCTGACTGCAAATTAATATACATTAGTTTGTACCATTATAGACTTAATTTAAACTTGATTACATGTTGAGCTTAGCAGCTCGTTTTACACATGGTCAAGATATTAAAATATGTATACTGTACACATACTTTACATTAAAAAAATCTTTATGTATTTTGTAATGTTATGAATGTATCCCATCAGTTTTTGTTACCCAGGGAATATATCTAGCTATAACGAGATATCGTAATGTACAATGGAAAAGAATTGTTGTGTATTTTGAAACTCTAAATAAATACACAGTAACAAAGCACTACATACTGTAGGTAACTTACACATACTTCCTGGTAATACAATGCTCAGAATTTTCTCTGGAGGGTATGAATTAACTACAACATTAAAATAAAACTATATATATGCCAGTTTCCTGTACCAACTTTTCAGTCAGCTTCCTTGATTGGAAAAAGCAGAATGATTTTTTTTCTAAGAAAAGATTACATACCGGACATTAGTGGAGCTAAGTTGTTTAAACAGAGTAACTATGTAAACTTGATTTTGAAAAATATACAAATTATGCTATCTCCACTTAATGTGTTTCTTAGAACACATACTTGTGTCCTTTCGGCCTGACTTACAAGTCTCAACATAACCTATAAGAAAATCTACATTGTGTATTCAAGTAGCTTAAGATTTACCTTGACGTCATTTTTCTGATGCAAACCAATTGTTGGAGATTCCTTATAGATAAACGATGTGGTTCTTAGAGACTCAAAAAAAAGAGACAAATATGTTTTAACTCATTCACCCCTGAAATTTTATAATAAACTATTCCGGCCTTTGAATTAAAAGAGTTCAAATGTGATTTCAGGGGAGAATGAGTTATTTACAAAATATAAACCCCAGCTCTTTGTGTGAGACTCAATTTTCCGATGGTCTTTATCTTAAACTAATATAAAACTGAAATTGATGGAAAAAACATGGAGGTATCTTCAAATCTTTAACAAAGTCTTCATTCTCTAAAATATTAATTTCCTCAAATTTTGTATTCATGAATTTTCATCAGATACCTGGTACTTTATTTTTTATAATCAATAGTAATATTAAAATATTAACTTTGTTTGACTTATAGAAATACAATTTTTTTTAGCTTAGTTTAACTCATTCACCCCTGAAAATTCATAATGGACTGGTTTAGTCTTTGATTTAGAAGAGTCTAAATGTGTATTCAGGGTGAATGAATTAAATAAAAGTACCAGTATAAGAAAATTGCATTGAGCTTGATAACTTGATATGATATTCAGAAGTTTGATGTTTTATACTTTAACCTGATGCTACATTCCAGGGTTTTGATCAGTAGCTCACCCACATCAGTTAACAAAGGTTCATATACTGTTTTAGACCCAATACCGTGGGTGTTTAAAAATTTGGAAAAATGAAAATGGGCTAAATAAGACAAAATTATTGCAAATCTATAGTTTTGTGTAGTTTTGGTCTTTAATTATGCCGGGGCAATTGAAATTTAGGCCTCAAAAAGGGGGAGCGGCGCTTACCGTATATAGTTATTGGGATGGATATGGTACAATATTCCTTAATGTTACGTAAAGTTCCTTAACTGAGACTTCTGTAATGCTTTCCTATGAAGAATTTTAAGTTAAGGATTGACCCAAATACTGTCCAACGCCATCTCTGAGTTAATCTGGCACATCTTTCAGTGACCATAGATTATTACTTATCTGAATTCAATCTGACACATCTCTCAGTGACCATACAACATTACATCTCTGAATTAAATCTGGCACATATTTCAGTGACCTTAGAACGTTAAGCAAAATTAAACCAAAGCCAGTCTTTCTCTAATGTGTGTGTGTTACATAATACATGTATATGTGTTGAAATTTAGCCTACAGGAAATCCATACCAAGAGGTATGTTTTTCTTTTTTTTTTTGCAGATGTCCCTTGTAACCTTGAAAACTCATTCTGAAGGATCTTTGTACATTGTAATTCATTTATTTGATGAGAGAAGTTGTAAGTGTTGTATGCACATCATGTCATGCACACGTTTTTTGTCAACTGTGAATTATAATATGTGTGTGAAGATTGGAGGAGGCATACCAAATGGGTCTAAAGACAATTTCCATATATAGAGTAACTTTTAAGCCTATCTGCATGGCAGCGTCTGGTCCATGAGTTAGACTGATACACTATGGTGTTAATTTAAGCTTTTACTTAAAACTTTGTGTGTGACAATTTTAAATTGAGAGTAGCATGGTGTAGTTTGTAAAATAAAAAAAAATAAAAAAATGAGTCAGGAAATATTTTTATAGAAAAAACAAGGAAACATATTTTGTGGCTTTAAGGTACAGGACATTGACTAAACGTGTAGTTGGTGAGATTAGATTTAACAATAGGCAGAGTCATGTAGGCAGCACATAAAACACTAACATCGACAGAGTCAGGGAAATACATAATTTGGTATATTAATTTTTCACATCCAATTTTTCACAGCAGTAAACGAAAGAAAATGCACAAGCATGCCTTCCTCCGCTTCAAAAAAAAAATAAAAATAAAAAAAAAAATAAAAAGAAAATGCACACATACGCATAACAACTATTTATTTGTTTACTCATGTACCTGTTAACAGTATAGGCTTGCATAATCATATAATTCATAAGATTTAATAAAAAAAAAAAAAAAAAAAAAAAATGGGTTGTGGTAGTTTATGTTTGATATCTCTCATATTCATATATTCAGCCTGTCTAGGGATGTTTCATATGCTTGCAGTTGGTTCTTTTGTTTTTTGTGCAATTTTCATTACTCTTAAATGGTAGATAGATGCTGTAGATGGTATGTAATAATCCAAAAGATAAATGTAATTGTTTTTCTCATTACAGATTGGCATGCTGTAATGTTGACCCTGGACCATTTCTAGGGAGGAAGAACTCGGTGACGGGAAACTAAACAAAACATTACCATGGATAACACGCTACACTACACATCGGTCAATCATGCGTATCACCTGATCGGCTCGATCAACCAGCTACGACAGAAAAGTGAATTATGTGACGTCATGTTAATTTGTACCGATACCAAGATTCCCGCCCACAAATTAATCCTATCCGTCAGCTCGCCTTATTTCAACAGTTTGTTGAGCCTACGACCTGAAATTACGAATAATGTGACAGAAATACAACTTAATGGCATAGATAGCATGGGAGTGCAGCAAATCATCGAGTTCTTTTACACATCAGCGATCTCGGTGAACGAAGAAAATGTCTGGTCCCTGTTGCCAGCGGCTTCGCTTCTTCAGGCAGAAGAAATCCAGAACCTGTGTTGTGATTTTTTGTCGACTCAACTCCAGGTTGAGACATGTTTGAGAATACACAAGATCGCCACCAGGTGTCTCTGCTCGGCTCTACTTTCGGAAACAACTGAGTTTATAAAGGAGAACTTCGATAAGGTAATAGATCTTAAGGAATTCTGTTTCCAGGGGGATATATCCAATAGAATTTCAAATGTAAATGTTATATTCATTTCAACAAATTTTATTGACCTGAAGTTATTATCTAAGGGATTGAATACTGATTATGATATAACATATTTTAATATGTTATTTCTTCTAAATACAACACTTCCTTGTGCAAGTTGTCAAGCATTTGTGGGGAATATTTTGCATTGAAATTGTCACCTTCATATATCGATTTGGGTACTCCCTGGTCATTAATTTTTCCCAAATTTTTTGATGCGCAAATACTGATAGAAGATATTTTCAGCATTTTCAGCCCTAAAAAGTACCTGCGCAAATTACACTGATGTGCGAATTATACAAGTTTTTACGGAATACGTACTTTTAATTTGTGTTTCAATCATTAGAAGCTGTCATGGTTTTTTTGGCAGGGAAGAGTTATCTGCTCTTGTCAAAGAGTATGTGATTAGAGAATCTGATCATAAGGTCTGATCGCCAGGTGATATGTAGCCAAGCTTAGGCCTGCACTATACACATTCAATGTCAGAGCAAATGCTGGAGAATAGACAATTCAAAATGCAAAGTCATGTGCAGTATATCAATGATGTGATTGGCTGCTGGTGTACTGTCAATTACAATAATAACATTACACACAAAACTATTTCTTCAAAGGGGAGATAACTGTGTTTTTAAAAAAAGAACAGAGAAGTAATATATCAGTTGGAAATTAATTCAATTTTTATCAGGTCTCTCTTAATAGGAACGGTGCCAAAATGTTCTGTATAGTTGAAATAAGTTTGACTCTAGTTCTATGAAAATAATATTATACATGTATGTAGTTTAAAGATTTTATGAATTCAAAAGTCTACAATAATTCTGTTTTATAACAAATGTTGATATTGGATGATTGGATAATGCTAGAAACTTTTATACTCAGGTGATAGAGGAAGAGGCGTTTCTCGACCTAGGTGTGGACGACCTACTTTCACACATGAAGAGGATGAATGAAGTCGTTCTCACGGATGAACGCATGTTGCAGGCATTCAAGTGCTGGATAATCCACAGTATAGACGACAGACAAGTGTATGGACTGAAGGTAGGGGGTTGTTCTCGATCACTGGTGAATAGTCAGAAAAGGATGATTAATCTACCATAATCTTACCTTTAATAATGCTGATAATATTTTAACGCTTTTGATGCAAGGCATTTTGTGCTAAAATAGGATCATGCTATTTGTCTATTATATGTGTCGTTAGCAATTATTACATATATACCCATAATTCTAATATTTTCAAGCTGTTTTCAAAACCATTGTTGTGCTAATTTTTGTGCCAAAAAAGAACATTCTCGAAAAATTCAGTATCTGTGGAAATCAGAATTTTTCAGATAAATTTCCACATTCCCACATTATACTGTTAAATAATACTATTCATAACTTATTCATGCATTCAAATTTTCACTTACAAGGTATAAATGTGTATTCATGCTATTATCGAATGCACATGTTGATCTAGGAGGATAGCAACTGATTATCTAATCTAACTTAAGTAGTTATTAAAGTCCATTACATTTGGTTTACAGATTATCAAGCAGTTTCCTAAACTTGAAGAGAAGCTGTTGAATTTCATCCCGATGGAACTTTTGATGGAAGGTGAGAAAGCTTTTATATTTGTATTTTATACCTTTTCATGTATTTGTGTTAAAAACAGTAAATTTGTTAATCAAAAGGGCTGTAAATATCCATATTACTGATAATTTTAACTTTTAACCATTCTGTATTTGCTTATAACAGAGTTATCTGCCCTTGTGGGTAGGTTTTGATTGTTATATCATGTGTTTGCATTTTGCTACAAGCGTAATGGCACACTGATTTGAGAAAACGATGCACGTTTTTCTCCACACAAGGGAGGAAACTCTGTTATATGCAAAGATGGAATTACCTGATTTACATTAAGTGATGAATTATGCTATCTGAAATATTAGTCTTGTGATTTATAGAGTTTTAATTTATCACAAACTTCACATATTGCTGTAGCAGTTGAGTAAAATTTGCTTAATTTGTTTATACAGAAGCTGAAGAAGAATCCCTTAGTTCTTCTTCTCAAGTAAATCCAAGTGCCCATATCCATCACCGTGGCAACGACCTTAGGACCAAGAGTCCTCTAGAGGGGTCACCGGCAAAAGGAGCAGACAACTCTCAGGTTACAGTCAAGATGGAAGAAGATGGCCACATGTGCTTCGAATGTGCTGAAGTGTTTGATACAAAAGATGAATTGGACAATCACGTTAAAACTCATAAATTATTCAGCCGTCAATCAACTGGACTGAACAATAGTATGGCGAGTGAGAGCCAAAACAACGGTACAACAATCAACAACAGCATTAGTCCCAAGCTTATGAATAGTTCAGCAAGTTTCTCTGAGGAGACGCCCAACTCAGACTTTGCTAAGTCTTTAAATTCCCTCTATTTTGATTCTGGGTCGACGACTACAACTAGTTCACTGTTCGATGATTACATGCGATCGCGAGGACTTGATGGACCCGAGTTTGGGGTGACAGCTCACAGTACTCCGAAAAACAACTTCACCAGCTTGCTCAAACCACAGCAAATAACTGTGACAGCGACCAATTCAAACGAGGAAGGGTCTCAGCTCAACTTCATTTGTCCGGTGTGTGGTAAGACATATGACGATAAAGAAACACTAGGAAAGCACTTGGAGACACACACAGGGTTTGAATGCAAGGTCTGTGGGAAATCTTATACCACAAAATCTAACTTGCAGACTCACATGAGAAAGCACAATGGTGACAAACCCTACAACTGTTCTTACTGTGATAAATGTTTCACGAGTTTATGTGTACTGAAAGTCCATCTCCGTACTCATACAGGCGAAAAACCCTTTGTATGTCCAACCTGTGGCGTGTCCTTCGCTAAAAATATCCATCTAAAACGCCATCTGTCGATACATACTGGAATCAAACCGCACGAATGTAAAATATGCAACAAGCGCTTCAGTCGATCAGACCACTTGAAACGTCACGTCCAGAGTATTCACACACAGGACAGACCACACATCTGTTCCCTCTGTGGCAAGGACTTCGTCCGGAAATACGAGCTTAATAAACATATGAAACAGCTCCACTGGGGCTTTACAGTTGGAGAGGAAGGGAACGACAGCCTTGACAACAGTTTAAATGACTCTTTGCTCAACCCCTCTGGGGCCTCGATGAACAGTTCACATGCAATTAACAGCAGCTTGCCTACAACCATCAAGACCGAAATGATGGATACTATAAATAGCCCTGATGCAATCAACAAAAGCTTGCCTCTCACCATCAAGCAGGAAATCCTAGGATAGTCACATGATACGACAGGGAGTCACTAGTCACGTGGTTAGAGGGAGGAGACATTTTAACTCGTTCACCCCTGAACACACATGTAGACTCTCCCAAATCAAGGACATGAACAGTCCATTATTAAATTTCAGGGGTGATTGAGTTAAAGAAAATTTGAGTCGATTGTAGACTTGTATATTTAATGTAAAAGTTATTGTTAACACTGTTACACAGGGATGTATTGTTAATTGGATATTGTTTTTTAATATTATTTTGTATCTGGATTTGTATTCATTAGTGGTGTATACTGTTACAGTATAACTGCGGTTTTCGTTATAAGTTATTGAATACTAACTACATTGTATTGTTATGATAAATGTAACTACCGAGGCGTATAACGAAGTATTAAAAATTGCCTTGCCAGAGTTTTTCAATATGAATAGTAAAAAGATATGTAAACAGAAATTTTTAAAGTTCGTGGATTAATTGAACAGGAAAAATATACCTATTTTGATGTTAATCAGGAAATGTGAAATTAAAAAAAAATGTTCAATCAGTTTTTTTATTAAGAAATTTTGTTTTTCATTTTTTTCTTGTCTTTTGAATAATGAAAAATAAAAAAAATAAATGTACAAGACTTGATCACATATCAAAAAAATTCTCCAAATAAGATTAATACTCAAGAGTAGTTTAGATATATATATATATACAATGGTGTTGTCATAGCAACCCAGCTGTTTTATTATCTTCTTACAGAAAAGAGTTCCATTGTTATTTTAAGTGTTAAGAGTTACATATGAATGCATGCGAGTGAATTTGAGTAGAGTATGTATTAGACCCAGTGACCTTTCTGTAAGATAATGTATCTGAATATTACAGAGTTATCTGCCCTTGGAGGCTGGTATTGATTATTAATCATGCCTTTACAAGTGTAATTAATAATGTCATACCATTCAGAGAAAATGACCAGACTGAATTTTCAGTCACAAAAACACAATAAATACCTTCTAACAAGGAAGATATCTCTGAAACATGCAAAGACAGAATGCTTGTTTTTTTAGTTCGAAATCATGATACAAAACATTGAAGTCATCTTGCATGAATATATGGTTTATTTATACAATTACAATTTACAATTCAAAAGTACTTTTTGTTACAATTTTTACAAGCTTTTCAAAGTGGTTATTAATTTTTTTAATGATTTTTTTTCTAAGATATGTTTAACGATTGATCATTGAATTTGAATGGACACTGATGAATTTGGCCTCTTAATTTAGGATTCATAATATATGCTGATTCTGTGACTTCTTTTTTTATGTCAGAAAATGTTATCAAACTCTGAAATAATCTTTCAAAATTTACATATAGGATGAAAACAAATCAATAAGAGTTGAATTTTTTGTAATTTTGACAAATATTAAAGAAAATGGCTTGTGAGTTGGTATTTTTTTTTTTTTTATGAAATATTACATAGTGTAAGGTACTGGGAAATGATGCATGGTGTAAATGTGTTATAAGTTCGTAGGATCATTGTACATAATATTAACGAGTTATTGGTCCATTGAGTTACCAAGGAAAGTGTTAAGTGTTGTCATGGTTACTGTTTCATTCCAAATTAGAATAAATTTATTGTTAAGACATTTTGATTATTGAGATTGTTTTTGTTTATATACAGTTAGGTAATTCTGTTTGCATTCCATTATTTTTGTGTTATAAATCATTTATTTCTAGAGGTAAGATGTTTATTCGTAAATAATTGAGGTTATTAATTTATTATTGAGTATGACAGTGAAAATATTTTATGTTTAATTTATTTTTTGTCAAATAAAAAGGTTTTTTTTTTTAAAGATATTTTTGATTACATTACTTGTTGTTATTAGTGCATTTCAACGAAAATATGAATGATAATCAAAGAAGTTATTGTTGCTATGAACCAATTAGCAGGTTGCTATGGTTTCGTGAGTTTGTTTGTTCATGTATATGTATATCTTTATGGTGGTTTTGCTACATTATTAACACAGGATGTTACTATTTAAAAGATTATTTCAATTTAACATTGGTGATATAACTGATTTAATATGTAATCCAAATGAATTATTCACTGTGAAGGAATTTATTAATACATTTTATATATATTTTGTTTACTGGAAACCTGTAAAGATAAAAAATGCAGTTCATCTTTAATTAATTTCATCAAAGACTCATGAATGCTTTTAATCTATAATTCAAAGGACTGGTAATAAATTTTTTTGTTCAAGTGTAATTTTCATTATTTTTGGAAATTTCTTAAATAAGCTGAATTTTAGAAGAATTTTTTTTTTTGTATAAAAACAAAACATATTCTTAATGAATTGACAATAATAAGTCCAATTAAGTTTTATTGTGAAATTCCAATCAATAAGCATAAACGATTAATTCTTATTTATCCTATTTAATCTGAATAGTACATTAAAAGACCATGATATTATGTTAACAGGTGACGGATCTTTGATAAAGAGCGATGTGATTTATTTTCAATTCTGCATTCCATTTTAAAACAGGCATCTTATCATTACATGTACATTTGAACCTTGTTTATTTGAACTTTTTTAATTCCAAGACCTTTTTGAGTTCAGTGTTTTATTTTTTAAGATAAAACAAATAAAAAGCTTGAGTAAGCTCTACATAGAAAAAAGATTTATTACAAGATACATGTACCTAGCTATGCTGTCTTTGCATATTACAGAGTATTCTCCCTTGCGGGTAGGTATCGATTGTTACATAATCATTTTTGAAAGGGCAATTGACGTTCTTTTCTCCGAAAAGTATGACGTTACTTGCAAACACATGACGTCACAATCAATACCTACCCGCAAGGGCAGATAACTCTGTAATATGCAAATACAGAATTCCATCTTAACATTTTACAGTGTTACCTCCCTTGCAGATAGGTATCCATGGCAACATCCTTATTTTGTGAAGGAAACTCTGAAAACTTTTTTTTTTTAAACTTGCAAACATATGATGTTCCAATCAATATTTTTACCTGGAAGGGCAGATAACTCAGTAATTTCAAAATAATGAGCAGATAAATCCTGCAAGGGAGGTAACACTGTTGTAAGCAAACATGGAATAACTAGCTTTCTTTTAATAAACAATTTTGTTTATGTGTAGTTCAGTATAATTGAAGTATACACAAATACTAAGAAGATTTCCAGTATAAGCAAAGATTGTCGGTGAAAGTTTTGAACAGTCTTAGGCACCAGAAATGCAGAATTGATAATCAGGACTAAAAAGTGTATGTTGTTTTGTATCTCAGGTTACGTATATATTACAGTCGGATATTGTTGATAGTAAACAGGTGAAAGAAATGTATCGCTAGTATGGTAAATTATAAGAAATACTCTAATAAACCAACATATTTTTGCGGCGACTTAATTTTGCATTTTCAGGCCTAACTGCCTTTTCAAGTTGATTTAATTTCATGATGTAAAGTTCAATGGATCTATTTCACACATTCTTGGCACAATTTCACGGTTATGAATTTGAGTGATTATTGTTTTTGTCAGCGAAATTTGATCGCACGCGAAAATTAGTTGTTTTAGAGTGTATTGTTATTCAGATTGGGTGACAAAAATTACTGTCACATTTTAAAGAAAGATTCTTTATTCAGAGGTTTTTAATAACAAATATAAATTTGTTGGGTTTTCATCAGATGTTCATCTGTGATTGATTGATTAATGTTGATGAGATAGCTGTGATGGAAATGATGAAATGGTTAAATCTGGAGTGATTTGTTACGATAATGAAATGGGTAAATCAGAGTGAGTTGTTACGATGATGAAATAGTCTATTGAATGTTATGCAGAATGTCTAGATGATAGTCTCTATTTTGTGTTCACCTAATCCATTCACCCCTGTAACTCCACAATGAACTCTTCTAGTCCTTGATGTAGAAGAGTCTAAATGTGTCTTTAGGGGAAATGTGATAAGCCAGTGTGTTTTTTGTCCACAATTATGGCAGTTTTGTAGATGATTTAGCAGATATCTTTTTGTTCAGAAATAAGCACACTATAGATGCATTTGAGTATGGTAATGCATTCGATAACAAACAAATATCAAGATTTCTCAGATTATTTTCTTTCTTTCATTTCATTGGATATATCTTCAAAAGTTGTGCAGTATTAATTTTGAGAAATATGATGCAACCTTCATGAAATATCGGAATGTGAAATTATTATGACAGTTTTATAGTCTGTACCTATATGTATGACAGTGTCTAACTATCTATTGTCTATTAATATTAAGTATATGATCTTCCATGAGATAAGATTCAAAACTGTGAAGGAAGAAAACGAAAAAAAAGGCATTCTGTGAATTTTATGATTAGCTTTCAAGATATGTGAACATCAGTTCTGAAAAATTAAAGATGCTCCACTGCTGGCAATCAGTATTTTTTCACTATCAAAAACAGGAGAAGACGATTTAGTATTTTTCTTCAGTTACAAAAGTTACTTACTTTACACTATTACCACCATTGAAAAGAGCTTCTAATTTTACTTAAAGTTGAAAATATAAAAAATTATTAATTGCATCCCGAAAAAAATCATATATGGAATGAAGTACTGATTGCACATGCACCAAAGGCAAAATAAATTATCTTATATTATTTTTTGTGTTAATTGGACATATATATATACAAGATTAAACACCAATTATTGCTCTAATGATGAATGTCATTTATGATCTGTTGGCGGTGGAGCATCTTTAAGGGATGTTAGAATTTCATTTCTTACTTATACTAATCAAAACATATTTCATGTATCACAATAATTAAAACTTTTAAATTTTCACAGTAATATTAATCAGTACACATGTCATAAGACAAGATGCCTTGTTTGTTAATAAAATCATGCAAAAATTATTTTAAAATGTTGAAAGGGAAAACCCTTCCTTGATTCTAATAGAAATATTTTCATTGGCTGTTTTATGTGATGGGAAGTATAAGGATGATTTTGATTGGCTGTTTCATGAAATGGAAAGTAGAAGGACGATTTTGATTGGCTGTTTCATGAAATGGAAAGTAGAAGGATGATTTTGATTGGCTGTTTTAGTTGATGGAAAGTATAAGGATGATTTTGATTGGCTATTTTTGTCTTGGAGGCCTCTTCAATTAATTTGTGACTAAAATTGAATATTTATATCTAATGTTGACTTTGATTTAGCTCTTTTCATTATCATGTATTGGTGGAGTTATGCAATAACTTTTTATGAGATAATGGAGAAATAGAGGAATTTTTGTTTCTATCCATAAAAAGTGCAAAATTTTTTATTGATATCTTTCCAAAAGTGCAAGAAATGTCTGTTAGGAACTTTATAAGTGCGAAATAGTCAGTGATATACTGAATGGTTTGTAAAGCATGGTCAATGCAGAGAAGTACTGTTGTGGTTAATGTTCAAATCACAAATGTAAATTGTTGTTGTTAAAAAAATGATATTTTCTATTTTCATGGGTGAATGTGTAATGCATCGTTATAATTATAGATATATAATTATTATACATATACATTAATTAGTTTTAATTAATGTATTCAGCTGTTACTAATTACAGCTTTTTTGTTATTGTCTTAATTTTCTTTTTCTTTTTCTTTTGGAGTGTGTTGGAAGAAAAATTTCAGAGATTTCTTCTTAATTCATGTTTTAATTTCATGATTTGGAAATAAATCTAAGAAATAGATTTCTCCTTCGAACTGATACCATTACATCTGTTTTATTAACTCATTCACCCCTGAAAAATCATTTAGACTCTTCTAAATCAAAGACTAGACCAGTCCATTTTGATATTTTAGGGGTGAATGCGTTAATGTTAATATGAGTCTATAAATTTTCTGTTGGTGATAATACTGAAGAAATCAGTAAGTAAAGTTGCCTCTTTGCATTCCAATTAATTTACATAGATTTTCTAATTTACATCTTTGTTTTTTCTCCTAAATCTTTATCATTCTGCACTTAAATGCTCATATTGTATTAAAATATAAGTATGTTGAATATGTGCACAATATTCAGTTTAATAAAAATCACAGTGAGAAAAATTAATACTTGTTACAGTAGTCATTCATAAGATTATAACATCGTTGCATATCTTATAGTTACCTCCATAACATTATAGCATTATTAAAAAACTTGATTGGACCATTATTTAATTGTACAAATTGACATTGTCAATTCACAAAATTCCCTTCAGAAAGACCCATCATAAGATTAGAATTTGATATTTTTAGCCACACCATCATCAGATGGTGGGCTATTCAAATCGCCTTTCGTCCGTGGTCCAGTCGTCCGTCCGTCCGTCCTTCCGTCCGTCCGTTAACAATTCTTGTTACCGCTATTTCTCAGAAAGTACTGAAGGGATCTTTCTCAAATTTCACATGTAGGTTCCCTAGGGCCCTAGTTGTGCATATTGCATTTTGGGACCAATCGGTCAACAAGATGGCCAACTGGCGGCCATCTTGGATTTTGATAGTTAAAGTTTGTTACCGCTATTTCTCAGAAAGTACTGAAGGGATCTTTCTCAAATTTCATATGTAGGTTCTCCTAGGGCCCTAGTTGTGCATATTGCATTTTGGGACCAATCAGTCAACAAGATGGCCGACTGACTGACGGCCATCTTGGATTTTGATAGTTAAAGTTTGTTACCGCTATTTCTCAGAAAGTACTGAAGGGATCTTTCTCAAATTTCATATGTAGGTTCTCCTAGGGCCCTAGTTATGCATATTGCATTTTGGGACCAATCAGTTAACAAGATGGCCGACTGACTGACGGCCATCTTGGATTTTGATAGTTAAAGTTTGTTACCGCTATTTCTCAGAAAGTACTGAAGGGATCTTTCTCAAATTTCATATGCATGTTCCCCTTGAACCCTAGTTGTGCATATTGCATTTTGGGAGCGATCGGTCAACAAGATAGCTGACCGACGGCCATCTTGGATTTTGATAGTTAAAGTTTGTTAACGCTATTTCTCAGAAAGTACTGAAGGGATCTCTCTCAAATTTCATATGCATGTTCCCCTTGAACCCTAGTTGTGCAAATTGCATTTTGGGAGCGATCGGTCAACAAGATAGCTGACCGACGGCCATCTTGGATTTTGATAGTTAAAGTTTGTTAACGCTATTTCTCAGAAAGTACTAAAGGGATCTCTCTCAAATTTCATATGCATGTTCCCCTTGAACCCTAGTTGTGCATATTGCATTTGGGGAGCGATCGGTCAACAAGATAGCCGACCGACGGCCATCTTGGATTTTGATAGTTAAAGTTTGTTACCGCTATTTCTCAGAAAGTACTGAAGGGATCTTTCTCAAATTTCATGTGCAGGTTCCTGAAGGGGTCTAGTGCATTTTCGGACTTATCGGTCAGCAAGATGATCGACTAGTAGCCATCTTTGATTTTAATAATTGAAGTTTATTACTGTTACATATCTCAGAAAGCACTGAAAGGATCTTTCTCAAGTTTTTATATATAGCATGTAGTAAAAGTTTGAAAAGCAGGGAAAAGATCCCTCTTTCTGTTATCAGACATAGATCATTCTTTGGTGGGCGCCAAGATCCCTCTGGGATCTCTTGTATGTGGTTCAGTTTTATTGTCTAGTAGGTAAACGATATCAAACAAGTACGATAAAATGCAAACAAACGCTTTATAACGGTTAACATAATCATTGCTTTGCTCCATTAGCAGTACTAGTAATAGGCACCAATTGTAGCTCCAAAGACGACACCATTTTCTGTCTTAAAGTCTTTTGAGCTACAATATTGCAGCTAATCTTATAGTTACCTCCATAACATTATAGCATTTAAAAAAACTTGATTGCATCATTATATAATTGTACAAATTGACATTGTCTGCAAAGCTCTGGCATCTATATAGACCATAGAGTCCATAGGAGGACAGTTATATGTTTGATGGTAACTGCCACACAACGTCAATGGACAAAGGGTCCCTTCAAAATGATCGCTGATGCTGGTTCCAATTATCAAGATTTCAAATAAAGCCTACTTTAAATGGAAATGTATAATTATACCAAATTCGCCATAATTAGTGCCCAGGAAAAAAGTCATATTTTAAATATTTCTGTACTCATGACACATTAATTTGTTACTATAAACATGCAAATACCTTTTAACCTGTGAGAAACATAATTATGCCATGCTTCACATGTAAAAGACTCAAATATTCATGTATTATATATATATGGGATACAATGTAAGAGGGATTACATGTTGCAAAACATTGTTAAATCCATGGGATGGGGGCACTTATACAACTTCAACTCTTCTCCAGAAAAGGGGAGGAGCGCTAATTATGGCAAACAATTTTTTAGTAAATTAATCGAGATACAAATAAATCGGACATCAGATATAAAGTATATATTTTATTTGATAATAATCGAGAGCACCAATGTGTTGCACCAATGCCACAATTCTAAATTTGCATAAGCTGATAAGATTGTGTTCATATACATAGTACATTGTAAGAAAAGGTTTCCATAAATAGAAGAAATATGAAATTGACAAAAAATAAACAATTTTATGAGTAATCTTAATCTATGGGTATCATACTTCATTTTCAGAAATATAAACTTGATCATTATTTCTAATAGATGTCCTGAAGTTAGTTCAACATTATGTTGATGCTACGTAATCCCATCCTTGATATTCCCTGGTTACTATCACTGTTTTTTGTTCATCTATGGGTAATGTCATAGCAGAACCGAAGGCTATGTGTACGACAACAGATGAAAAAGGTAGTTTGGTCCCTTTTGATGTACATCCAAAAAATTGAATATGAGTACAATTGTGGTGGACTGTATGACTTTGAAGTTGGGTTTCGCATACATTATCTTCAAAAGAAGACTGCAGGCCTGTGATTGGTCAGTTTTTCTTCTTGAAATGCCTTCAGTTTTGCTATGATATATTTGATGGATATTACAACAGTGATAGTAACCCCTGGAATATCGAGGAGGGAATCCATGCATATTCTTTTAAACAATAGTACATGGATATATTTCATTGACAATTTAACAGTTAACTCTGAAGAGTCTTTGTATCAACACACAATGTTTATAAAGAAAGCAAATCAGAAAACCATTTGAATATTTACATAATCCCAAAATGATACCTATAAGATAGAGCACTTCATGTTCAATTAAGGGAGTATGTAAGATATTTCAAGTAAAAATAAGAAAACATATTGCACTATCAACAGTCTATAAAATAAGCAACAATAATATTGTAAAATAAGTTACATTAACATACATTATTTGCAAAATGTCACAGTTTAGATATTTAAAATGACATTGTGCTGGGACATCTTTACCTCCGGTCACTGTGACCCCCTGGAACTGAGACATTGTGTATCCCCATAGGGTTAGAGGTATAGAAGGAAGAGACATTTTTTCAAATATTACCTCATGGATAACAGACAGTAAAACAATATCTGATGAGAAATCTGCTCACCAGTGAACTCTCATACTATGGGAGTAGACATCACAGTGAATAATAGGTGTATCACAGTTGAAAGGCACTTTTTAATTTGTCAAATGAGCACATTTATTATATATTATCGCAGAAATATTAACTGATATGTGATGACTAACTGTATACCAACTTCCTTGCTTCTTAATTTCGCGGTTTTCAAAAAAACAAAAGTGCATAAAGATTAACATTCGCAAATTTTAAGATGAGAAATTTTGCAATTTTCATTTGAAACAAGTTGATGATGAATAACATTCGTAAAATTGAAGATTAGTTAATGGAAATTAATACCAATATATAAGTGATGTAGGCATGAATTTGTGGACATAAACTTTCATGAATTTACTTGAGTTGCGAAAGAAATGCATGCAAATTGGTTTACAATACATGCATGATATTTAATTAATAAACCTCCTAAGCCCTGATAATGCATTAATGCATCACCAAGCCTGGGCCAAATGATGCATCAATGCATCACCGAAGTGGTTGCTTTTTCTGCACGTTTTTTCAGCAAGAATACATCGATAATAATATACTCGGTTAATTCCTTCTTAAATGAGGTAATTTTTTGTTAGAAATAAAGAAATTCAGCCAGTTGTTTCAAAGCATTTTCGTGGAAATCAAATTTCATTTATTTAAAGTTGAATGGAAATACTTTTGAATTTAACAGTGCAAGAATTGTGGAAGATATCAATTCAGACAGAAAAAGTTTTGCCAATTCACTTGGATTGTGACATGTTTGCAAAAATAAATTGCACATGAAAGAAATTTATCTGGTTCAATTCATTGTTACGATCAGAAAGTTTTCGTAGACCTTGAAGACATCGATGATGAGCCAGTATACATCTTATTTGGCACCATAGACTTCATCCAAGATGATCCTGGAGGCAAAGGCCACGGCGAAGGCTGCCACAACTCCAAATATGGCATTGTAGGTAATGGAGAAATTAAAAACCTGTAAAACAAGCACAAAAGTCAGCGTTTGGTAAAAACGAACTCAAAAGTCAGTGTTTAGTGCACAAACTCAATGAATACACTGGGATATCAATAGTTGTTCAATGAGAGGAAATACTAATATTTATATCTGTCTTTGCATATTTAAGAATCATCTGCCCTTGCAATTGTCACAAGACATATTTGCAATAAAAATTTCTCCAAAAAAATAATGCACTATGTAATACGTAATATGCGAAGATAGAATACTACAGTAATCCATTATTATTTTTGGGAATAAAGACATTTTAGTGATGCAGGACATGTGGTCATTAAAATTTGATCCTCAAAATGGAGAAATGAAGGAATATATAATCATATCCTTATGAGCCAGACAGCTTTTTGGTCATTCTAAAACAGCTAAACGTCAATTTTCTCGTTTTTTTCCTTTTCTTGTGTCTTTTTTTTTTTTTGTCAAAATTGTGAAAATTATAGGTTGATTACAGGTAGAAAGTACTAAATACATACGTGCATCTGCAGAGGCTGTTGAGTGAGAAAATACAGCAGTTTTAATCTTCCTTCAGTCGGACAGATACACTGAAATAAATCAACAAGTGGCATTTTTTTGTATGTACAACTTAAATACATAGAACTTAAAATTACATATTTGAAAGAAAAGTCATAAACATAATTGTCAGAACATTGAAGCTTTGTTAATGAAAAATAGTGATACTTATCCTGAACTTGCAAACATTCTTATTTAATCTGGCCAACTAACTCTAAGAACCCTGTTTATTTTGAATACTTTTGTTAGTCTTACTGACCAAACCAAAAACTGCCAGTTTCCACTTACTCAGTCAATAATTAAATTCCCTGATAACTACATCTTGATTGTGAGTTTTGCAGACTACTGTTAAGCAACTTTCCTTCACCTGAGATCAAATCTTTTTTCGCAAATTTTGTGATCAAAATAAATATACGAAAGTTTATGTCCGTGAATTGGTATCTTCCACAACTCTTTCACAATTAAATTCAAATGCATTTCCATTCAGCTTTAAATTCTCGAAAATATTTTGAAAGGAAATTCGTGAAATTTAGTAGCCATGAAAGAAAAAATTGGTTCACAGTATCCAAGTCTGGATTATCGCAGGTTCACTTTATTGTGCGTCAACTGCAGATTTTGCACTATCATAACATTTAACCCACCACCCCTCAAATTTTGTAATGATCTGTTCCAGCTTTGAAATGAGGAGAATCCAAATCTATCTGCAGGGGTAAATAAGTTTTATAGAAATCAAACTTAACCCTCACCCTGATCATCCGCTGTCCTTCACCATTGGCCTCGGCGAATGCCGAACACACGATGAGTAATAGGAGGAGCGGGATGATGCACTCGATGACCTCCCAGATGATAGCGTCATGGCTGATCCAGTAGAGGATATAATCCCCACACCATAACAATACAAACAGGATCCAGCTCGCCAGCCATCTCTGGAGACACGTCGATGTGATACGCATCCGGTGCTGCAACGATATACAAGGAAAATCAGAATATCTCAGTGCTGCAACAATAACTTCTTAAATCAGAATATCTCAGTGCTGCAGGGATATTGAAGGAGAAGTTATAGTAGGCACGTTAGTCAGAAATGTAGGATTCTAGTCCACCTATAAAACAGGAGGGAACTAACAAGGATAACACTATCTATCCTGCCTGTCCCCATAATGAGGAGAGGGGGGGGCAAAAAAATCAACATTTTTTTTTTTTAATAATTACTTTTCGGTGGTATCAACATGTAGTGTTAAATACAGTCTTTGTCACTTAACTGACAAGGCATGCTTCTTTGACTCGGTTAGTTTATCATGCAGAAGACTTGAGTTTGGCCAAAAAGTACTCTGAAAAACATGACCAGATAAGATTTCCACAAGATACAGTATGTTATTACCGAGATCTTCCAGTAGCACATCAATAGTTCCTCATTGGTGAGAACAGTATTGGTTAGTGACTTGTCCTCTACAAACGACTCTGGTATCTGAAATAAAGATTTGATCAGGAATTAGTTTACATTATCTAATTGTGTACCCTGGTACATATTCAAATCTCATGAAAATAGTACATCAATTTTTTTTGTATGGAACTGACCATCTGAAAGCTTCAACAGAACAAATGCATAACATTTATGAAAAACATTTTGACATGTGGACATTCAATAATCTGAACATTTTCATCCCCAACCTAACCTGTCTGGATTTGGGAATTTCTTCATTGCTGATTCTATTGTCTACACAATTTGCAAATTATACTTTGAACTTATATCTTAGTTTCCATTCAACACCTTGACAGTTACAGTCTAAAACTAGCACTAACAGCAATAATAATCATATTTGTCATAAAAGATATCAAATGTATTAGGAGGTCGCTATGGCCAAGTAATTAAGATGTCCCGACATATTACCACAACCACTCGACCTTTCATCCACCTTTGGGTCCCAAGTTCAAATCTCATGTAGGCATGCAGTTACAAGGTACTGACCACTGGTTTTTTTTTTCTCCAGGTACTCTGGCTTTCCTCTATGCACGTCCTTAAATGACCTTGGCAGTTAATATAACATTAAACTAGTCCAACCAAACATATGTATGACCAACTTTACCTGTGGATTGTACTGCACAGGATCTCCATGTCCAAACTGAGGTTCTCCAGAGTGGGCGTGTCTTTCTGAGTGGGCATGTATGGCTGAGTTGGCTTGTCCAGCTGAGTGAGTGCTTCCCCTAGAGTCTCTAAATCTATTTGGCTGATTTCCAGAATGCACTGACCTAAGAGTCACCTGGGAGTTTTCAAATCGGTCTTCACGGAGAGAACGGTCAGAAAATCCTTCTCGGTTTCCATCATCGTCCCAAATAAACCACTCTGACTCTGAAGGAGGAAATATACATAATATCTTAAAAATTAATCAGAACGCCTATAGATCAATGCAAATCTAGCAAAATGACCTCACAATGTAACAGAACCAAATAAAATTTCCATGGATTTTCAAATAGTAATAAGCTTGCAAATATATATATACAGTGTATATACCCTGAAATGTACAGATTTCAGTAGTGTTAAATTTAGCACTGTACATAAAATGCAGCGTGAAAAGCACTAAAATAGGTAGGTTTATTGCAGTATGTGGAGTTCAATAATTCAATATTACAGAACTGAAATGGACATTTCTTCTAGAATTCAAATATGATAAAACAAAGCAATATGAATTGGACCTACATGTATACAGTGTAGATCACTCTCTTGGAAACTGGAGCCATTTTTTTACAAGCTGAGCATTTTGAAATGAAAATGACAAGAATTATCTCCCCCTGATTTATTGGGTTTGATGCGGTGATTATTTATGGCACATGAAATACTTACTGCTAGATGCATTAGAAATGAGATCCATATCCTTGCTGCTAACAATCTCCATGTATAACTTGGCATCATGTTCAAGGACCCTTTGAAATCGACGCACACCTGAATAAGGAAATGAAGCTTATTGGTCAAAGAAATACAAATGCTTATCATATTTTACCACCAATAATCCTCTTTACCCTAGAAAAGAATAATGGGATTTTACGGGGTCAGGTCTTCTTCAATACAGTACAAAGGCCTTTGTTATTTTAATATCTTGTAGTTCGATTTCAGTAATGATAATGAATAAGAGGCTTTACATATCAATTCATCAGATTAAAATCTATGATTGTTTTAGTAATGATTTCAGTCATTTCATCCAAAGCAAGATTGACACATCAATGAACTAAGTTACAAGCCTAAAAGTCTTGTTAAAAAGGAAAGGGGCATATTGCCGATGGATTACCGTAACATGATGAAATTTAAAGAATAGTGACAAAAATCGAAACAGAAATTAAACCAAGTGTAATTATACACTTATTTGTTTGTCACTTGCGAATCACCAAGGTCATCACCGAGGTCATTCTGAGTAACTGTAGCAGCTGGTGGCTACTCTAGTGAAATACATTAGCTCAGAAAGCATATAGGTTACATTGTCGGAGTAGCCATATGTTACTACCCAACTATGATAATTAATTTACATTGTCACTAAATTGTTAATAATTTTATAATCTTAGCACATTCTTTCATAGTGGGGCTAATGAAAACAAATTAATTTTGCAAAATACAAATTTCTCATAATTTTGTGAGTGATCTTGCTCATAGATTCACTGATATTGCTAATAAATGAATATACACTTGAACGTATATATTCAAAACACCTGGATTGCAAATTTATATATTCATTTGTTTAAAAAAAAACGTAGACAAAAAAAAAATTGTATATGTGAAAATAAATTTGTTATCAGTATAGTGCATATAGATCTACCAATGATCTTACCTATAGTGTGTGTTCTACACACAGACAGAAGCATACAGCCGACAAGTAAATTCCAGAGAAGGGAGATAACTGAGAAGGTCATATGGGACGAATACATCACATGACAGATGACAGTGTTTATATCCAGTTTCTGACAATGTCGAGGGCCAAATGTTCCGTATCCTACATAACCGTTGATAACCACTGCGACCGTTCCTAAAAATATCATCAGTCCGGCGGCACTGATTTTAAAAAATGTTCTGGAGTGTATCCGTACACTTTCCACAAAGTTACGATTACTGAAAAGTTTCCTCGAAAGTTTATTTGAGTAAATTCCAAGACATATCCAACTGAAGCCCAGAATCAAATTCACAATCCCTGTCAGTAGAGATGTGTCAGAAAATTTCGACAAAATATCATAGACAGTGTGTATAGCCCCACTCACTGTGAATGTACAAGCTAGCAGAATCGTAAAAAGTTGGAGAAATATTGCCAGGCATTTTGTCTTTTTGTTTGATTCATGGCTTTCAATTCCCAAAATATGTACAAGCAAGGTCCATGCCCATCCAGGGATACGATTGGAGGACATCTTGGATTTGTCTCCGTTTGCCTTTCGGGATTCAATTGAATTATAAAATGTTTCATCTATGGAACGAAGAAGTCCGTTATTTGTTGCTGTTCTAAAAATGAATAAAAAAAAAAATACAATAAAAACAAAGAAATGAAATAAAAAATAAAACAAAATAAATCTCAGTTACTATAAATATGTATTGAAATAAAATAACACTTTATTTATTTAAAACGAAAAGAATCCCCGCCCATGCAAATACCCTAAGTCATTGCTATTCCCAGTTTACTAGTAAAATGAAAACTAGATAACCTGTCTATAAAGACCGCTTAGGAACAAAAAAACTGGTCTTTCTAGTCAAGTGGTCTTTATACACAGGTCAAATTGCGTTTAAAATGACCATTTGGAAACTGGAAAAGTGGTCTTATTAAGCAGGTGGTCTCTGTACAGAGGTGGTCACTAAGACAGGTTTCACAGTACCTCTTGTGTAATAAGGGACATTGAATAAAAAATATATTTTAAGTACTTTTAAAATGAATTTTGTGTATTTAATTCACCCTTTCTTGACATGTAAAATCTCAAATCAATGTACTAAAACAAATGTTAACAAAACAATAATACCTAAAGTTTGTATTAACCTCATCTTGATATCTTTTTTAAGCACTCTTTTACTGAAATTCCAATTAATGCCAAATTACAATTATACAGGGGGCCCGGGTTTGCACTGGGTGTTCCATAATTGTGGTCCTTCTCAGATAAAATGGGGTCCCCTTTATGTAATTGGAATGAGCTTCCATAAAAAAAATGGAGTCCTTCTCATTTTCTAAGCTTAGAAAGGGTATGAGGACACAGCTTCAATGCAAACCTTGAGGGGACCGTGGACACCATTTTATCTGAGAAGGTTTTCTGGAACACCCAGTACAAACCCTGAACACTCCCCCTCCCCTACCCAACCCCAGACTCCCTTAGGTAAGTGATTCAGAGAAATATACCTGTCCCTCAGTGCTGACTTTTGGTCATTAGGAGAATCTGCGGACACTTGACCACTGTCCATCTCATCACAGTTGACACTCGTACCACTGGCCTGTCCAGTGTACACACTGGTCATTGCCTTCTGAAAGAAAGAGTAATTACTTAATATTCTCAAAAATGCACAATCCATGTAAATATCATGAATGATATGTCACTTTCGTCTCTTCCATCAGGGCAATCCAATAAATAGACACAAAGGGCTATAGCTGGCAAAACACTATATAGCTATCCATTTCATCGTCACAGTCTTAATGGCATATCATATCTCAGTCTTATTTATTTAACAACTCTTCAGCAAATTTCTGACATTGTATACCAACTTATTTTTTTGACTATTTAAATTCCAGTTTCCATGCCGAACAACTTTTCACACCAATTTAATTTCAAATTTTTTAATATTCATTGGAAAATGTACTGTAGATATGGATATCTTCATGACATGATGTTTGAATTTTTTGGTGACATTTTTTGCGCTGTGCATATATATATAATTCAATGTCAAAATTTGAACTTGTGATATGTTCACCCATGTACATATTTGAGGAAATTAATAAAAGCAAATTAACCTAAAATATCCATGTCACAAATAATTCCACTTTTACAGTACTGGAGGGCAGATATTTACATCCATTTTCTTGACTGATTCTCACAGTTATTACTCACAGATTTTAAAGCTTATTAAAATCCATGTATGAATGTTATCAAGCAGAAAACTGGTTCCCATAATGATACACATGTACCTAATGTACCTAAGACTAGAGGATAATGCACTTAATAAGATAATGTATTATTGACTGATTTCAGATCTAACAACATGAATCCCCTTAAAGGATATTGACTGTAGCAAAATAAACAATCCAATGACAGATTCACGAGAGATATCATTGATAACTGTAAATAAACAAACATATTTGATAAAACATTGTCATCCTACCTGTTCTTTGTGACTATCTATCTTTTTATTTCATAATATACTGTACCTCTATTTATAAGTGCATATTTGCTAGAAAAGTATTACGGCCCATCTACTTCTCTTACCGAGCAAAAATGAACATTATATATATTACATACAATGTACATGTACATGTATATGATACAATGCATAATAGTATTAGATATAGATCTGATGTTTTATTCATAAAACTACAAGCCTATGCGGATGAAATTAGAATGTAGGCAAATACTGTTAATTAACAAAGGTGTTTTTTGGATTTCTGACAGAAGGCGGGATTGGGATAGAGAAAAATTAAAATAAGAGGGAATAAGGAAACGCTCAGAATGGGAAGACACCAAAGAGGTTACTTTGTGTGAGTTACAAAGGAAAGTGAAAAAGGGCGGAGAAAGGAATTTGAGTTCAGGGGAAATAATACTGTAAAAACCTTACCTACAAGATTAATTTGTTTCATTCATTCATTCAATCTTTAATTCCTCTTATAGAGATTATACAAATAATAAATTCAAAAGAAATACAAAAAATTACAAAAAGAAAAAACTGATTTTTCCAGCTATAAAAGTTCATGAATTTCAAAAAGAAGAAGGGAGAGCCAGGCGTACATCTACATGTTCACGTCGCGAAACGTTAATCCATTCTTTCTTATTGTCTTACGTAGTGTGTAGCCATTTTGTGAAATTGTTCCTCTATGTCTTTTAGATGATCATTGCGTTGCCCGAATAGAATCTGTACAAAGCCTTCATCTGACTGACTGTCTAGTAGTATCAAACATTCAATACCACATATGTCGAGGACATCAGTCATGAATTTGTCTCTTAAAGAATGAGTGACACGGCACTGTGTCAAGTAATGTCTAATGATGTCCGTTCGTCCTTTTCCCCATTTTGGACACAATTCATGGTTATTTTGAGGTTGATATGTCTACATCTTTGAAACAAAGAGCGCACATGAAAGATCTGATGGGGTTTGTGGGTGAATATCTGAGTGTGGACATGTTTAAAACGACTGAAATCGCTCTCCTTGTCCATCCGATCGAGCCATAACTTCGTTTCGAGGTTCCTAATAGCAGAGTTTACAAAAAGTTTCCAGGATATCTTTGATGGAAATTCTGTCTTCGATGAAATATAATTCTCTAATAAATCCATAAGATTATATTTATTTAGGAGTTCGCAGATGTCGGGTATAAATCCTCGTTGTTCCGGAACTTCATTACTAAGGTAAGTATAAAGGTGAGTCAGGAAAATCCTTTTAGAAAGAAAATTGCTCGGTAATTTAGTTAGTCAAAGTAAAAACTGAAGTTTTCGTCTGTCAACTTAATACGGAAAAGGCCAATCATACTTTCAGATATGTCCGACCGTGTGCGCGCTGGGAAATCTTGGATTTTCCGAGCCGCTAAATGTTGAAGCCTGGAGAGTTTTTCACTGTCACATATTTTGATATTGATCCATGTTTCGCAGCCGTATAACATAGATGGTAAAATGACTTTCTTGTATAATTTTACAGATGTAATGGGGTTTAGCCTACAGCTTTTGTGTCCAACTCCACAAACAGAGAAAAGTGATGCGCGACCTTTTTTGCAGCTTTTTTCTATTTTCTTTGTGCATGACAAGTTACTAGTTATTGGGATACCTAAGTGTTCGTGGACATCCTTAACTTCCAAATCCACACCAGACAATGTCCACCTATAGTTATCGACGTTAGGACGTCCACCAAATATCATTGTACAGCTTTTAGTCGCACTGAATAGAAACTTCCACTGGGATGAGTAGTTCTCGCAGATATCAAGAAGGTATTGCAACGAACGCGGTGATAGCGTCACTAGCGTTATATCGACGGCAAGCGTGGGGTTGCCACATTGTAATGAGTTTAACGGTGCACCAAGTTTCGAATCCGCCAATTCATTCAAAAGGTCGTCGATGTAGATTAGGTAGTATAATGTGGACAGAATTCCTCCTTTCCTCAATCCGCGTTTCATGTCAATCCACCGGGATTTGGTACCGTTCCATAGAACAGTGCTTTTCAGTTCTGAGTAAGTATTTTTGATAATGGTAAGTATTTGTCCCTTTATTCCTTTTGATTTCAGTTTTTGTATTAGTCCCACCTTCTGGTGATTATGACGTCACAAAACTCATGTCAAATGATGACGTCATAATCACCAGATGGGACTAGTCAACAGTAAATTGTACTTTACCCATGTCGTTTTTTAATATTGAAACTCTCGTATTGGCAGCGTCTTTTTAGTGTTTTGAGAATCCTGGATTTGAACCCCAGTTTGGCAGTGCATTTTCTCGCTCCTACTTATCTATGTACTATATGTAGTGAGTATGACATGTTATGTTTCCATCACCACAGCTCTTATAGGAATAAGGAGATGGGGTGGAGATTAATATATTGTAACTTAGTATACTAAAGATGTATAAGTGCCAGTAGACCAAGACAGCAAAATTTGAAGGGATTTCACAAAAGCAGGAAAAAGGAAGTATTTAGAATATTAAGAATACTAATGTTATGAAATGTTATAGAATAATGTGATATTCGGAGTTCAATATGATAAACTTATTACTTGTGATGACGCCGATGGTCGATCAAGTTTGAAGTCTTCTTCATCATGATCATGTTCCAGTGATTCATTCCCCAAAATACAGCTTGTTGATGAAAATTCGTCCATCATGAATTTCTCAGATTCTGATTATTATCTGGATGTAAACTGTCATGTGCTTTTTCCTCAAAACTTCAAACACACTGTGAATAACATGCTTCACAAACATGTGACATGCTTTGCGGATGTCTCTTAACCACCTCAAAACATCGTCTGCTTAGTCAAGCCACTTTGGCCCCCTCCCATAGCATTTTTCAAGACTACCAGAATATGGGAGTTATTTCCCTTGCTTGGAAAGCTCTGTACTTCCTGTATCTGCACCTTTATATGATTAACGCAAAGATACGAGTTTAAGCTAAGTCGACTAAAAGAAAATGACTCCTTTTAACTTTTCTGATAAAAACTTGTATTTATGCATTTTCCCATGCTGGTCTGAGATGCGTTTTTCACTTAAAGCTACAAAGGGATTTTCCCATCTAAAAATAGACTTTTAACCATATCCGGTGAGATCCTCCTTTCTCTTATCAGCTGTTGGAGAAGTTGGACACCAAGCACGATGGCTGCTGCAGCAAGAAATAAGGCGCTAAATCTGATGCGACACGTTGCCAAATCATGGTAAGATTTTAACCAAAGATTTTTTTTCTGTTTCCGTGGAAATGTTTAACTTGCAGGTCTAAAACAGCAAAGAGCAAAGTTTTTGAATGCAGACTTGACGTCCCTGGTTATGACTTTGGCTGACAGGTTTTATAGGGTGAGAGAGTGGGTCGTCACAATCTTCATACATCTAGGTCAGGACTTACCTTCCGTAAAAGAAGTTTGTTAGTTCTATCAACCATATTGATCAATGTCTAGTTGTCATTGATTTTAATTGAAAAAATACATGCATATTCAAGAAAAATAATGCAAGTTTGATATTAAGAAAACATTATTATGTAATTTTTTTAAACGAATCCAAATTGAAACTGTCACTATGAAACTATGCATTCCAGAGTTCAGTTTCATGTGCTACCCTTTACTTCAAAATCTCCATATACCAGGAAAGCATTACTGGAACTATAGTTAAGAAAAGTTTCTGACGGAGAATTTTAAGTTAGCTTGGGAATTCCTTTAATAAAGTAGGCCCACACATGGTTTCAACCTTGAACTTTTCAAAACACCCTAGACAGAGACTGCACCAGTGGATCTACTTGATAACTTAATTAAGCAAATAATTGACATCAATTATACCCTTACAAATTTGTAACATGTATGTACCACATTTGCAGCATATGCTGAAACCATGCTGCTGTGTATGCTGGCATCATGCTGTAGACTTTACAGCATGAATGCAGCATGGTGTCCATTACCATGCTTATTTACAGCACATGCTGCAACCATGCTTTATAAATTGATATAAAAAAGAAGCATGGTTGCAGCATGTAGTTGCAATGCAGCATAGTACCACACTGCAATAATTATACAACACATGCTGCAATTATGCTGTAATAACTTATTTGGATTGAATATAGAACTGTACCATATTTCAATTTTGCTGCATTAGCATATTAATTTGGGATATAGTTTTCTGCAATTATGCTCATGCTGTATTAAGTGTTAGTGTTAAGCCCACTATCTTCAGATGGTGGGCTATTCAAATTGCCTTTTGTCCATCATTCGTCTGTAAACAATGCTTCTTATGCTATTTCTCAGAAAGTAATGAAGGGATCTGTCTCAAATTTCATATGAAGGTGTCCCTAGGGCCCTAGGAGTGTCCATTATGCTAATTTTGAGACTGATCGGAAAAATAATATAGCCACCTGCAGGCAGCCATCTTGGATTTTGGCAGTCTATGTTTGTTGCTGCTATTTCTCAGAAGTACTGAAGGGATCATTCTCAAATTTCATATGTAAGTTCCCACTAGGGCCCTATATAGTTGTGCATATTGCATTTTAGGACTGATCGGTTAACAATATGGCCGTCATCTTGGATTTTGATAATTAAAGTTTGTTACAGCTATTTCTCAGAAAGTACTGAAGGGATCATTCTCAAATTTCATATGTAGGTTCCCCCTAGGGCCCTAGTTGTGCATATTGCATTTTGGGACCAATCAGTCAACAAGATGGCTGCCAGGCAACCATCATGGATTTTGAGAGTTAAAGTTTGTTACTGCTATTTCTCAGAAATTTCTGAAGGGATCGTTCTCAAATTTTCATGTAGGGTCTTCTAGGGCCCTAGTTCTGCCTATTGCATTTTGGGACCAATCGGTCAACAAGATGGTCGACCACCATCTTGGATTTTCATAGTTTAAAGTTTGAAATGCAGAGAAAGAAGTTTTAAGTTTGAAAAGCAAAAAAAGAAGTTTAAGTTTGAAGAGCAGAAAAAAAGAAGTTTAAGTTTGAAAAGCAGAGAAAAGATCCCTCTTTCATTTGTCAGACATAGATCAAACTTTGGTGGGTGTAAGATCCCTCTGGGATCTCTTGTTATTATATTAACTTTACTTACACCATATGCTGCAACCATGCTCTATCAACTTGTGCCACGCTTCATCCATGCAGTGATCATACTACATTTTCATGCTGCATTCATATTGCATTTTTGCTATATAACCATGCTGAAAATCCATAAGAGTACATGTATATGTACTACTCCATGAGAAATAAAATAAGTGATTTAGTTCAAAAAATTTACTAGTATGAAAGAATTTCTCATCCGCAGGACTTGATTATACAGTATAAATTTGAATTCTATAAAATCTATCTGTAATTGTCTGGATGAGGTGATTCATGCACTTACTACAATGTACCGGTATGTATGTGTATTTATAAAAAAAATGGTGTGGCCCATTTTTCTGATAAAAGAAAAATATAATCCAGCGAACATTTGACACCTTATTGAACAAGGATACAGGTTTTTTTCTTTAAAGGTGATAAAAACAGAACGGACATGGAAAATGAGATAATACGCTAGAAACATTTGTAATGCCTATCTAAACATATACCAGTTTGATATTTACTTATATTTTGTCTCTAAATAGTAAAATTAATGAAAGCAATCTTCACATCTTTTCGACGACATATTTTTTTCTATGACTTACCTCCCTTGAGTTCCGATGAGTTGTGACGTCATCTGAGACACTCAACTACCGGAAGCCGGTGTGGCGATCGCGGAACTGTCAACATGCATGTGCATTTTAGCCACATGTCTTAGTACTTACGGAAATACACACGGAGAAAAATATGTTATATTTCGACTTATTGGGTAGCGTGATTTATCCCCTACATAATGACACATTTTTGACGTCATAACCTATGAAATGACGTCACTACATGTAAATAATGATGTCATTAATGTCACGGGTACATATGTCATGTGGCTTATGGTGTGCCAGGGGTTAAACCACGAATGAATAAGTAGTTCTTTCCTATTCAGTCCACCCTGGAGTAATACGACTGTGCATGTATGTAATTTACTGGTAATTTTATGAGCGAAATAAGATCGTAGCGAAAATGGACAATTATTGGGGCCCGCCTCTTTAGACATACGTTTTAATAGAAAATCATCTGTTACAAACATACGGAGACATGAAAAATACATGCAGATTAAAAGAAAAAAATCAATAATTTATAAGTTGTGTCCTTTGGACCCCCATTTTCCTCGACTGAAATGTTCTCAAAATGCGCATTAAAAATAAAAGAGGTCCTTCTGCACATTTTTCATACTTCATTTTAGGGATTTTCATATTTATTTTGGGTTACACAACAATGTGCCGGTGGTGTGAAACAGGTATGTTCAGATCTAGTCCGCTAAACCTGCTCATATCATTTAGGCTTTTTTAATTATTTTTTTTTTTGCCTAATATATAGGGGGAAAAAAGCCTAATAATATAGGCAGGTTTAGCGGACTAGTTCAGATCGAGCAGGGTTGCATAATGATATGACGACATTCACAGTTATCATTATTTAATTGCAGGAATTTAAATTCGAAAAATTACCATGTTAAGAACGCTCTAAAGTCATCAAAATACATCGTAAAACTCATCTCAGCAATCATAAATACATTTAGTAATATTTTTCCTTCTCGGGGGAGACCTTAGGACCCCCAAAAAACAAAATATATCTCGCCTTAAGCCCTCGCAAAATCATCAAAATACATCGTGAAACTCATATCTCAGTCATTCTAAATTGTAATATCTTTATCATGGTCTCCCCCGACCCCCAAAACACCACAATGCTCGCAAATTTGGCTAATTTTAGTACTCATTAATTTCCTGTTATATTCTACATAGTACACTTGCGTATATATATGTAGAGTGCGAATTTTACCGATTTTTTTTTTATTTAGACCCCTAGATCGTCTCATAATGGTCAATAGGCTATCTAGTGTGCTGTGGTCTGTGCGTATACTTTTAAAATTTACTAAGGTCGACATGTTTCTTATTTCCAAAACTCCGCACGGTTAGAAGATTTGTGTTTTATAAGAAATATATGTTGTTTCATTGTCCTGTGTTAGTTGAACTATTACATGTGCATCTTGTACACGAGTACATGTCATCCATATTAGGTCATTGTATCTAGTTTCTGTGTTTTGTGTCCCGTCTTTTTTATCGGTCGTGCGTGTATTGTTACTACTGTACATGTTATTCTATTTCGTACACATCCGTAAAACTCATTATATAACTTTAAGAAAATAAATAACTCTAGCCCTTTCTGTGCGGTGTTCTGAAAGATTAAGCTTCAAATAGGAAATATAGAGGTGTGCAGTACGTACATAAGGCGGGATAGGGGCACGTTTATCGCGGTATGATAGGGGTTTTGGATAGGGTATGAGGGGTGGCGGTTTTTTTTTATAAACATGTAGCATGTAGTCTCATTGTAATTTGGGTCCATTTTCTTGTAAAGTTATATTTCTTCTTGTTGGTTTAACTTTAAAGTCTATGTTTTGAGTTTTAAGTTACAGACAAAAGTCAAGCGCAACCCCCTTGAACCTGAGTCAGTGGCACACACGTACACGGTGTCAAATGGCTTTTAAAGATGCTCCACCGCCGACAGAGCATAAATGATATTCACCATTTGAACAATAATTGGTGTTTAATCGTGTATATATATGTCTAATTAACACAAACAATAATATAGAATAATTTATTTCGCCTTTGGTGCATGCGCAATCAGTACTTCATTCCATATAGGATATAGTAACACGGATTTTTTTCGGGATGCAATTAATTATATTTCATGTTTTTAACTTGAAGTAAAACTAGAAGCTCACAAACTGTTCAATGGCGGTAATGGTGTAAAGTAAGTAACTTTTGTAACTGAAGAAAAATACTAAATCGTCTGCTCCTGTTTTTGATAGTTAAAATTTACCATTTGTCAGCGGCGGAGCATCTTTAACATACTGAACATAACAATTTTATAGCCCGGAATATGACGATAAGAATGAGTAAGCTATCGTTTTTATTATATCATTGTATGTTATAGATTATATATTATATACGGATTCATTTCCACTATTCAATATAGCAACTACACGTAGCGCGACTGTTTTAAATATCTATAATCGCCAATACCGCAACACTGCCCCATTGAGTTTCCCGGCTCTTGTCACAGCTGTTGGTCTCAGATGACGTCACGAATCTACGGCCACCTGGTGATATCAGGGGCGATAAGCGATGCGATCGTTCTAGACAAGGGTCGTTGTGGACTTCGTTTCAAGCACATTTTATGGAAATTACGTCAAATACAACCTGTATTTTTTGTTGGAAATCATAAAGTGCACCACAATAAACAAATATCAACACAAAAATAGCATATTTAAAATCTGTTTTTATCACCTTTAAATGTACTTGACTTTTTCTTAACCCTCGTCCTTAGCTTGTCTCTACAGAGTCTGGTGACAAAATTAAAGCAACTATATAAACCAACATTTGACTTATTCAAAATTAATGAACTAGGCCATAGTGATACAGGTTTTTTTTTCAAAATATCTTGACTATTTTACCGTAACCAATGATTTTTTTCTTGTACAATTTGTGCCAAATAAAGGCTTCTTTCCGTAAAGAAATTTTGCTACATTTTTTTCCAAATTTCATAAAAATATTTTCCCAAATAAAGAAAAACTCTTAAAAATATACATGTTTTAGAAAAGACGTGATGTATTGTTTTCCCAATTGAAAAGGTACTGGCCCCTGAAATCATTGAGTAAGAAAATCACGACTAACTTGTCCATAATTCTAGCCAGTCTTGGTTTCAACTTACTTCTCAGTCAAGGACATGGAAATGTTTAAAGTTTGTATAATATTATTGGTTATATACCCATTTCGGTTCCCAGCTACCCACAGGTAGTTTGTGTGTACATATTGTCCCATCTTATCTCTGTACAAACAGAATATCTTGAGAAGGTCACCCTAAGCTAAGCCAGTTTGACATATTCAAATTTCAAGACTGTAGTAGTCTAGATCTATGCCCTAGCTACTAGTATATCTCTTCTGGTAATATATGTAACAGGAGAGGAGAAAATGTAGAGGCCAGACCGGGAATTGAACCCGGAACCTTCCGAACACTAGCTGAGTGCTCTACCGAATGAGCTACCTGGTCACAGATGATCGACCCAGTCCAATCCGGCTACATATATATTCATGCAATGATCTCAAGTCTTAGTCATAATTTTGTGTTGTATTTGATGAAGATCTCGAAATTTCTGATGCATTATGTGGTGTAAAGGGCAAACAATTCTTAAATGCTGCATGCTGAACTAATCTTAAGATGTCTGACATTCTACCACTAACCCTCCACTATTGGGTCACTGTGGCTAAGTGGTTAAGGTGTCTGACATTCTACCACTTGTCCTCCACCACTGGGTCACTGGCTAAGTGGTTAAAGTGTCTGACATTCTACCACTGGTCCACCTATCTCTGGGTCATGGTGGCTGAGTGGTTTATGATCATCGTAAATGGTTTATTGCCATTTTGAAATTTTATTCTATGTTATTATATGAAAGGTAGCTGATGGTTATTTATTTCATGTCCTTTGTTTTGTATTTGGTGTAGTTAAGGCTTTTATTGAAATAAAATGTATTACCGCGGTAATTTAGTGTGATGTAAGGTTTTTAGGTCACCTGACCATAGGTCATGGTGACCTATTGCGATAGTGTTTTGTCTGTCATTGTGAGTCGTCCGTCGTAAGTCATGTGTTTCCATTGTGCGAAGTCTGTTAACATTTATTGTACTTTGCTCTAATAATTATTATTGGACCTTGTGAACGCAATAACTTTAGTAAATATAAACCGAGCTTAATGAAACTTTGTGTGTAGACTAACATTGGAATGATCTCGGACGAGTTGAAAAGTTAGCATAATTCAACAGTAATTTACGGAGTAATTGCCCTTTGCACTGATAAATACTATTGGACCTTGTGAACGGGATAACTTTATTAAATATAAACCAAGCTTAATGAATCTTTGTGTGTAGACTAACATTGGAATGATCTCAAACGAGTTCAAAAATCAGCATGATTCGACAGTAATTTAGGGAGTTATTGCCCTTTGCAATAATTTTTATTATTGGGCCTTGTGAATGTGATAACTTTAGTAAATTTACAAAGAGCTTAATGAAACTTTGTGTGTTGACTAACATTGGAACGATCTTGGATAAGTTTGAAAAATCAACCTGATTATATCATAACTTACGGAGTTATTGCCCTTTGCAATTATAATCATTGAATCTTGTGACCATGATAACTTGAGTAAATTTGCACCGAGCTTGATGAAAGTTTCTATGTAGACTAACATTGGAAATATCTCAAACAAATTTGAAAATAAGCTTGATTTGACTAACTTTTGTAGGGAGTTATTGCCCTTTGCAATAATGATTATTGAACCATGTGAACACAATAATGTGAGTAAATTATGCTTAATGAAACTTTGTATGTAGACCTAATAGATGTATGTTCCTATTTTATGAACAAAAGACGTCAGTAAATTAAATAATTTGTATCAAATATCCGGTGACCGTTAAAGCCCATGGGCCTCTTATCTTTCTTTGAAATGATAAAAGGGCTTTTAGCAACAAATTGTAATCTAGTGCAAAATTATACATGTTATAAGAAATGAAATTTCTATAGTTGTCTATTTTAAAAAAACCGCCATATTTATTTTATACAGGCAACACATTGCTCCAGAAACTACAGCCGTGACATTAAATAGTAAGTACATTGTATACCATAACCAGAACATGAAAAGCATAGGTAATTGGATTTAAGTAAGATGGATGTGCTGAAATATTATAGATTACCTGAGAGGCCCCTGAAGACTAGAAGATTTTATTATGATTTTCTAGGGCCTAGAAAGTAGGGGTAAATACCTTAAGATTCCTGACATATTACCACAAGCCCTCCACCTCTTGGTTGCGAATCCAATTTCGGGCATTTCCCATGTGGAATAGTTCCCAGGTACTGACTGCTGGTCGGTGGTTTTTCTCCAGCTACTCTGACTTTTCTCCATCAACAAACCTGGCACAATTTTACATGACCCTGGCTGTTAATGAGATGTTAAACTTATCAAACCTATTCAAAAATACAAATTCCCTTTTATCAATTATAGACCTTTGTTGAGGTTAATTGTCAGTGTGTTAGACCTCCATGATATGATTAAAGTATGATTATATAACACTGCATTAACAAAACATTAACAAGGTACATATTTGATAAAAGGGAATTGGTATTTCAGATGATCATTAATGCTAACCTCCTGGATTTGATAAGTGTATAACCTGAGAGAAAACGGGGTGTGGAGATTGTGAAACATATTTTTTAGGCTGGTCAAGAATATTATGTAAATGGGTATATGACACAACCAATAAAATTATTATTATTCGTTACGTTACGATAACCACACTGTTGTCGTCATCAGACGTAAAATATGTTTATGTGGGGTGTGGAGATGATTTGTGGCGACTGTGTATACTAAAAATACTATACGATCATGATTTGCGACTTACACATAAAATGGGTCCTGTGTGTAGATAAACAACCCTCCTATTAGATATGCCTGGAGTTGTTGCATTTACGTCTTACAGATATTTCTTGTTTATACTTCTTCCTGAAACAGAAACGAAGGGGTCTTTCTCATATTCCTTGATTATGATATCAGTCTCTGATATTTGTAATCTCAATCTATATCTGTTGTTTGTTTTTTATTTCAGACAAATATGGCACAACAGCTGATCCTCAAACTCAGAAGGAATATGCCTTTGAGGTAAGTACAAAGTATACTGGTTAAGGTTATGGCCCTTTAGTGGAACTCTTCAATAAAAAAATGACAGTTCAGTTTGAAGGCGCCATACTTGTCAGTGGCATTTGTACTGATAGATTATAATTTGATTTGATAATAGTTAAATCCAGAGATTTGATTAAGTAATACATGTACTTTATCAAGCTTTAAATGAAAAATACCATCCCATCTTGATTCCATATGGCTACAATGTCATTTATCTAATGTCTTTTAGACATTTCTAGCTATATAATAGCATAGTTTCTCTACAAACCTTCAGTATCTGGCTTTAGACCATAAAAATACTTCTGGTTTGTTGTAGACAAAAGTAGTGCATTTTGAATTTTTAGAAGTATTACAAAAAAAAAAGATTTTTCTTGACTTAGCTATTGCAGCTATTTATATCCTTTTTACATATAATTTTAGTATAATATTTGTACTACCAGGAGAATTTTGTTTTAACCCATGTCTGGAGGTTCATTGTGCTAAAGGACACACTGTGTTATAGGGCTTGAGTAGTGATATTTTGTCATTTTCTGGATTTTCCAATAACATTGTAGGTTGTGACATGTATGTGAGAATATAACAAAAACGAGCAGGTTTTGCGGCACTTTCTAACTCGACTGCGGCTTCAGAATAAGTAGCTGAATCTAATAATTTTAGTTGAATCAAATTTTTTGCAAAATTTTTAAAATATGTAATTTTAAT
This sequence comes from Argopecten irradians, assembly GCF_041381155.1. Classification (NCBI taxonomy): domain Eukaryota; kingdom Metazoa; phylum Mollusca; class Bivalvia; order Pectinida; family Pectinidae; genus Argopecten; species Argopecten irradians. The sequence goes on along the minus strand of NC_091148.1, from coordinate 14,025,029 downwards.
TGTGGTCTGAGGCCATCTTTCTGTGTCAGAGATTAGATGGCAATCACTAACTCTTGGTCTGATTTATTACAGATGGCCTGCTCTAACATCCGGTATGGACCGGGAGTCACACAGGAAGTCGGCATGGTCAGTACAATCTCATGTCAGAACTGATTAATATTTTAATCAGAAGGGCTGGAGAACTTCATTAACTTAAACTCAGAAACTTGAAGACCCTATAAATGAGTGCAAATATATTTTAATAATGATAATTCAAAACTTGTTACATGCACTGATTATGCAAAAGAATACTTTTGTTTGCCTTGGTTATTTTGGAAACTTGAGGTATCAGTACCTTGGAAAAAAAAATGAGCACAGTCTTTTTACAATCAAAACTATTATTTACTAGGTATTTGTTAAGAGACATATAGAATGATTTTGATATCAATAGGTATTAGTAAATGAAACTTTAAAAACAAAACGTGAATATTTGTGATACATAAACACAATAAGGTACTGCATGATATGTATAATCCATTATACCTGATTTTTCTTTAATTTTCGTAACTTATTAAAGCTGAATTTAGGCCTGATAAGCTAGACAAAGATTGACTAGTGTTTATATCTCTAACCTTTAACCTCCAGGACTGTAACAATCTTGGAGCCAAATTAGTATGCGTAATGACAGACAAGTATTTACGTCCTCTGCCAGCCGTCCAGGTGGTGTTGGAGTCACTGGAGCGTCACAAAGTCCCGTATAAACTGTATGATGGATGCCGAGTTGAACCTACGGATGAAAGGTGTGGAACTCACTGATTTATCAACTCTTTGGTTGGAAAATATCATAATTCAGTATAACTTGTCAAAATCAGCCCTTGTTTAATTTGGATCTCTATGTATTTCAGCGTAATTGTATGGCATTTTTCTTCTTGATTGATTATAGTTAAAACCTGTATTATCTGGAAACCTGACTATACTGGCCTAATATATTTGTCCCTGTAACATACATGTTAGACAGGTTCCATTGTACTTAAAACAGTAAAAATATAAATTTGTTTAATCTTCTCATGTGGTAGGGCGTTTGACCCCTGACCTTTTCACATCAGTTTGTTTTAAAAGAATCCAGTGTTTCACATAGTGAAAAAATTGTTTTACTCCAATTCTATCGATTGGTTGTATGGTACAGTGAACCATTCGCCTTTCACATAGACTTCAGGTTTTGAATCTTGGTACAGATATGAAGTGGTCAGCGGTCACCTGCACAATGAGATAGGTTTTCTACTGAAATTTCAGGTCTATGTAAAGTTGCTTTTTTTGTGTTTAGTTATTGTTGTTTTGTTAACAATCTTTACTTTTTTTATCCATTTAGTTTCAAGGCAGCTATAGATTTCTCCATCAAGCACGAGTTTGACATGTTCCTGGCCGTCGGAGGAGGGTCAGTAATGGACACTTGTAAGGCCGCCAATCTTTACTCCTCAAAGCCAGACGCTGAACTCCTGGACTACGTCAATGCTCCCATCGGAAAGGGACTTCCTGTCACTCACCAGCTCAAACCCCTTATTGCAGGTACATTGGATTAGATTATTTTTAAGTCCTTAAAATAGCTACAGTAATCCCCGTAATTAGCAAGTCTTTTACATGTGAATCACGACATAATAATGCATCTCAAAGGCATATGAATGTTAACTGTAACAGATTAATGTAAGATTTAAAATATGGCTGACTTTTTTTCGTCCACAACTTACATTTTGGTTCATCAGAAATCACATCTTTGATGCAATCATTTAAGTGTCCTGGGCGCTAATTGCAGCGAATAAGAAAAGTACATTCAAGTATATATCAGGCTTAAAAGGTAACCGAGGCCAGAGTACCCAGAGAAAAAAAATCCCAACTTAGAGTCAATACATGGATGGAAACTGCCCTATATCGTATTCTAACTCGAACTTGAGGGCTTGTGGTATTATATGAGAATATCTAATCGTTGCCCTTATTGCAAATACAATTCATTAATTAGCAGATACTATTAATATAGTACCATGAATTTTGGTTGAAATCAAAGTGGCAGTGAAATAAATGTTAAACACATGACAACTGATAGATATAAATATCAAATATAAAGTCAAGAAATGAAAAACAGACATTAACCTGATTGTGTTTTCCGTGACAGTTACCACGACGGCGGGGACAGGAAGTGAGACTACAGGGACGGCGGTATTTGATTATCTCCCCATGAAAGCTAAAACAGGTAAGCTCTATTTCACTTTCACTTGGTTGTGATTTCATTCAATATTTTCTTGTGTTTTACTATGATTTGTAATATTCTTTGTCAGATTTAATCCCTACCTTAAAATCAGAGGCACATAATGTTCAAGTGAATATTCTGACGAGTGATTAATTTTGAGATTTGGATATAAGTATTAGACATTCATAGCGGTGTTATATTCACTCAAGAATTTTAGCTACACAATTTATACATTCACAGAATATTACATGGTGGCAAGATTTTTGCAATTAAATGACCTTTGCATAATTAGCAGAAAATCCTCGTTTACAGCCATATCACCTATGTCTGTCCTGTTGATTCGTGTCTTGTTTCAGTTTCATTTCAAGGAGACATTTATGTCTTGCACTCATTTCTGGTTTATCATGATTTTGTTCAATTTTGTGTACCTTTTAGCCAAATTATTCAGTTTTCACACAAAAATGAGAAAATTATATAATAGCCATTTTAAAATTTTGTGATCTGGCTTCCTAGGCATATGATATATGACTTAGCTATCTCTCAATATTTCACAGATCAAACCTTGCGATTATAGCAATGCCCTGCAAAATTGCAAAAAAATATTGGCTACCTGGTATATTGTCTTTGATTTAAATAATTACTGTCTCTTGTACTGATTTCATGAATATGAATACCTTTATAGGTATCTCTAACCGTGCCTTACGCCCCACCCTGGGAATCGTGGACCCACTCCATCTCCTGACCATGCCAGAACGAGTGACAGCCTACAGTGGAATTGATGTACTATGGTATTATTCTTTTATTATACAAAAAGAAATCAGGGCCCATACCGTTTCTCGAACATGTCTAAACTTTTAACTTCTGTTATGCTTTCCTATGGGGAATGTTAAGTTAGGGAATGTTCATAAAACTGGGTCAGGATATTGCAAATTGTCTAGTTAAATACCGATTAAATAGTTAATTAAACTACTGAAACAAGTGACATTAATTTAGGTTTGTCTGTTAGATTTTATTTTCATACAACTGGTACAGATTTACTTTTAAAAATGTAAAATGTTCAAACTTTATTACAGGGTTAAATGCTTAAGGCCTTAGCAGACTTTAATTATCACTTCCAGTGGAAGTTATTTGGTTATGACCCCTTAATATTCATTATTCCGTTTTATTTTAGGATAAAGAATATAGCTCCTTAAATTGTTTGTTCTCAATAGCTCTTTGAAGTTTCTTTTGATTTATCCTGGGGAAGATGAAGATGTGAATTTGTGGAAGTTTTGTGATCATGTATTAGATGTTCTATTTCATGTTTATGTTTAAAAATTTCTTTCCTTTAAATAACATTTTTTACACCACTAATACTGTATGATAATTCTTACTTCAGCCATGCTATCGAGTCCTACACTGCCGTCCCCTATGAGGAGCGTGTTCCCCGCCCTGAAAATCCAAATCTGCGACCGGCCTACCAAGGATGTAACCCCATAAGTGATATCTGGTCCGGTCACGCCCTCAGAATGACCAACAAATACCTCAAAAGGTGAGAATTGTTACCATAGCATCATATCTATTTTGTCATATCATCATATCATACACCCCTAAAGACACCTTTAGACTCTTCTAAAAAAACACTAGACTAGTCCATTAGGAAATTTCAGGGGTGAATGAGTTTTGTAACCTAGTATTGTTATGTTCTGAAAATCTTTTGGGATCTTTTCCTCATCATTTGTGGTGTAAAAAGTGAAGAAATTTGTAAGGTTATATCTTGATTCAAAGCTGCTAATTTTCATAATTTTAATACAGTGTAAAAAAAAATAACATTTTCAGGTATATTTTCTAGCACATTGAATGTAAAATGATGGTTAATATTTGCTAATCTTTAAAAAAAAATCACCATTTAACCTTTATGGTTCAAATATATAAATGTTTGTTTAATATTCCATATTCTCATTCTTTTAAACTGACACTTTAATTAATGAATTAATTTGTACAAATAAACAAAGATCTACGTACAACAAAGACGACATTGAGGCTAGATCTACAATGGGACTAGCCGCGTCGTACGCTGGTATCGGCTTCGGGAACGCTGGAGTGCATCTGTGGTACGTCGGTGTGACGCTGAGTTTGGTTTGAAATCTTACTAACCTGTGTTTATGTTTTGTAACTAGTTTGCTGTTCTTTGAGTGTTATGAGCTTTAAGGCCATTCTAAAAAGACATCTATGCCAAACCAAGACTCTAGGATTTTTTTAATAGAAAATCTCCATTCCGCTTTAGAATTTGGGTATTCTATCAACAATAAGCCCTAACTTGGCAAAACCCCCCCCCCCCACACCTACCCTTTTTTCAAGCCTATTAGAACTTAGACCCTTCCTATAATCTTATTCTATTTGCTTGTAAATTTGTTCTGCAAAATATTGATGTATGGAGATCAATCTGACTTTGAATAGATAATATTAATTTATAATATTAATATTGATATTAAATAATACGAGATACGAGATATATAATAATAAATACACTTGAAGTCATTGGTAATAGATGTTTCAATAGAATGTTCTTTAGCAGAGTTGCATTGTTTGTATTGTAGTTTAGTTCTAACCAATGTTTCTAAAATAGTACAATCATTGTGTGGCCACGATATAGTATGCAAGATGATACAGTCTAAAGATTTTTTTCTTTTGCAAATGTATAGCTTGTTAGCTTAACCCCAGATTTGAGTTGTATATAACCAGAGAGTTTGACACGAAGAACACAGCTGTTGTAGTTATTCTATGTTTAATCGAGAATAGTCAATCCTAGCACTCCAGGTTTTATTTCAGTAATGCATCTTTCTCGTAACAGCAGCCAAAGTGATATTTAGGCTTTTCTAAACAAACTTATTTTTGTAATAAAAAAAATCTATATTTTGCTGGCTAAAAGCAATCGCACACACACACATGAGCTGTCTTGTTTTGTAATCTAACAATTCTTACATAAGACTGGTGGTTGGAATCTAAATTTAACAGCTACAGTGTAATCAAGTCAGTTAGAAATTAACGAAACCTTACCTTTAACATTAATTTTACTTATGGATTTCAATTTACAGATGATAGTTATTGTCTTTTGCAGATTCACACAGTTTGCATACAAATTTTTTTTCATACACCTATGAAATTAAAAAATAGTGACATCAATGCTTATCTGATATGTAAATAAAAATCTTCGGTTCTAGCTCATCCTTTATTACATAGTAATTCCTTAGGAAATTTATGAAAAATTTGCATATAAAGAATTAGATACATAGTCTCTCATAATGTATTGCCAGATTTCTTATTTATAGATTAAAGACAGTTGAATTTGCTCATCCTCAATACTCCAGGGGTTACTTTCACTATCATCATATCCACCCCTACAATTACAGATTTCAATGTATGTGTGACATTAAAATAGGGGCTTCCCTAATTCTATTTTAAAAGTGATGTGCTGTCCATCTATATTTCATCACGGGCAGTAGTAGAGAAGATCTTGGGTGATTCCCTCTTTCTATTTATAGAGTCTAGCAACAGCAAGGGGTATTCTTGGATTCTATTTTAGGACCTTATGAGCACAAAGCCCCTTTGCATTGAGCTTCATTAGCTCACCTGGTACGAAGGACCAAGGTGAGCTTATGCCATACCGTGGCATTGCATTGAGCTTCATTACTAAGCATGAGATAGCACTCATAATGACAATGGTAGTATCGTTATAGGGTGGGGATTAAAAATTGTACAAATGATGTGGCTGACCCCCCGGGGGCCTGAGGGGCGGGGTCAAAAGGGGTCAATTTGGCTATTTCCATATAAACGACTTCTTCTCTGAAACCAAGCATGGGATAGCACCCATAATGCAATGGTAGCATCCTTATAGGGTGGGGATTCAAAATTGTACAAATGATGGGGCTGACCCCCCGGGGGCCTGAGGGGCGGGGTCAAATGGGGTCAATTTGGCTATTTCCATATAAACGACTTCTTCTCTGAAACTAAGCATGAGATAGCACTCATAATGCAATGGTAGTATCTTTATAGGTTGGGGATTCAAAATTGTACAAATGATGGGGCTGACCCCGGGGGGCCTGAGGGGCGGGGTCGAAAGTGGCCAATTTGGCTATTTCCATTTAAAACGACTTCTTCTCTGAAACTAAGCACGGTATAGCACCCATAATACAATGGTAGTATCCTTATAGTGTGGGGGATTCAAAATTGTGCAAATGATAGGGCTGACCCCCCGGGGGCCTGAGGGGCGGGGTCAAAAGTGGTCAATTTCCATATATATATGACTTTTTCTCTGCAACTTAACATGGGATTACGCTCATAATGCAATGGTTACATCCTTATAGGGTTTGGATTCAAAATTTTGCAAATGATGGGGCTGACCCCCTGGGGGCCTGAAGGGTGGGGTCAAAAGGGGTCAATTTAGCTATTTCCATATAAACGACTTCTTCTCTGCAACTAAGAATGGAAGAGCACTTATAGTGCAATGGTAGCATCCTTATAGGGTTCGGATTTGAAATTGTACAAATGATAGGGCTGACCCCCGGGGCCTTAGACGGCAATAGATGCGAGGTCAAAAGGTCAATTAGGCTACTATTTTTCATATAAATTATTTTGTCTCTGAACCTATGTATTGGATAGCATATTTGTATGGTATCAATAGCATCATTGTATGGTTGTGATTCAAAATTAAACTTTGGGAGTCAATTTTGCTTATTTTTAGCCCACCATCATCAGATGGTGGGCTATTCAAATCGCCTTTCGTCCGTGGGTCCGTGGTCCGTCCGTCCGTCCTTCCGTCCGTCCTTCCGTCCGTCCTTCCGTCCGTCCGTCCGTCCGTCCGTCCGTTATACAATTCTTGTTACCGCTATTTCTCACAAAGTACTGAAGGATATCTTTCTCAAATTTCACATGTAGGTTCCCCTAGGGCCCTAGTTGTGCATATTGCATTTTAGGGACCAATCGGTCAACAAGATGGCCGAGTGGCGGCCATCTTGGATTTTTTTAGTTAAAGTTTGTTACCGCTATTTCTCAGAAAGTTGTGAAGGGATCTTTTCTCAAATTTCACATGTAGGTTCCCCTAGGGCCCTAGTTGTGCATATTGCATTTTAGGACCAATCGGTCAACAAGATGGCCGACTGGCGGCCATCTTGGATTTTGATAGTTAAAGTTTGTTACCGCTATTTCTCAGAAAGTTGTGAAGGGATCTTTCTCAAATTTCACATGTAGGTTCCCTAGGACCCTAGTTGTGCATATTGCATTTTGGGACCAATCGGTCCACAAGATGGCCGACTGGCGGCCATCTTGGATTTTGATAGTTAAAGTTTGTTACCGCTATTTCTCAGAAAGTTGTGAAGGGATCTTTCTCAAATTTCACATGTAGGTTCCCCTAGGACCCTAGTTGTGCATATTGCATTTTGGGACCAATCGGTCAACAAGATGGCCGACTGGCGGCCATCTTGGATTTTGATAGTTAAAGTTTGTTACCGCTATTTTTCAGAAAGTTGTGAAGGGATCTTTCTCAAATTTCACATGTAGGTTCCCCTAGGGCCCTAGTTGTGCATATTGCATTTTGGGACCAATCGGTCAACAAGATGGCCGACTGGCGGCCATCTTGGATTTTGATAGTTTAAGTTTGTTACCGCTATTTCTCAGAAAGTTGTGAAGGGATCTTTCTCAAATTTCATATGTAGGCTCTCCTAGGGCCCTAGTTGTGCATATTGCATTTTGGGACCAATCTGTCAACAAGATAGTCCACCGGCGGCCATCTTGGATTTTGATAGTTAAAGTTTGTTAACGCTATTTCCCAGAAAGTACTGAAGGAATTTTTCTCAAATTTCATATGTAGGTTCCCCTAGGACCCTAGTTGTGCATATTGCATTTTGGGACAGATCGGTCAACAAGATGGCCGAAGGGCGGCCATCTTGGATGTTGATAGTTAAAGTTTGTTACTGCTATTTCTCAGAAAGTAATGAAGGTTTTTTTCTCAAATTTCATGTGCAGGTTCCTGAAGGGGTCTAGTGCATTTTCGGACTTATCGGTCAGCAAGATGATCGACAGGTAGCCATCTTGGATTTTGATAATTGAAGTTTGTTTCTGCTATATATGTCAGAAAGTACTGAAAGGATCTTTCTCAAGTTTAATATATAGTATGTAGTAAAAGTTTGAAAAGCAGGGAAAAGATCCCTCTTTCTGTTGTCAGACATAGATCATTCTTTGGTGGGCGCCAAGATCCCTCTGGGATCTCTTGTTTTGTATAAACATCTACAGGATTCTAAATATATACTGTATTTCTATTTTAAGAGCTTTTGAAATATGTGCTTAATATATAGCTTCATTGGCCTGTTGACATCTTGAATATTCTTTGTTTCTTATTTTAGAGCTCATATTATCAAAACATTGCATGGAGCTTCATTGGCCTAACAAACAAAGGGAATTCCCAACTTCTATTTTAGGATTGTGTGGCGCTTCAATTATTGGCTGATTAGGAGTATTCCCTGCTTCTATATTTAAACCAATATGATATAGCATCTGTTTTTGCTGTGTGTGTTTATATAGATCGACAGACAATGCAGACGATATGGAAGCTCGTAGTGCAATGCATTTAGCAAGTACATACGCTGGTATTGGCTTCGGTAATGCTGGTTGTCATTTATGGTATGAATAGTTAAAAATTTCAATAAATGTTAATTTTTATTCAATATCAATTAGTAGACATTGAAATATTTTTTAAAAAAACTATTATGTAAATTATTTCCTAAAGGAATAAGAACTGAGAAAATCAAAATGTATAAAAAATGATATGCATATAAACTATGTTAATGAGAAAATAGAGAAGTCTTAAATATGTATTAAATAGCAATAATCCTACATGTATTTCAGAGCCTTTATGCCAAAGCTTTGCAATAAAATATGATAGCATTAATTGCACTTTCTTTATTATGTTATTTATATATCAATTATTGCAGTTATGTGAATTAATAGAAGTACTAACTTCAGCTTTGTGATGAAGTATATTCTCTCTTGTGATCTTGATGGTCTAGCTTCCATACAATTTATATGTACTTCCTTTGAGGCTTGTTCAGAATACAGAGCACACATAAGCAATAATTGTTGAAAAATACACAACAAAGCGCGATAAGCAATGCATCTAAAAGCAAATGCTATAGTTATCCATATGAGATGATGTCAAATGGATTTTTTTGCAAGGAAATTAATTGCCACTTCAAGACATTGTGTGAAAGTGATTAGTTAATCAGGGTTTGCACTGGGTGTACCAATAAATGGGGTCCACTCCTTCTCAAATAAAAGTGAATAAATCCCCCTGTGTAATTTGAACTTTTAGAAAAACAAGTAGAGTTCTTTTCATTTCCTGTGCTAAAAATGATACAGAGAGGCTTTGTGAATGCTATTTTTCATTCATTTGATTTCAGTAAATAAAGAAAACATAACTGTCAATTGTATACAATAATGACCTATTTTTGCTGGATTTTAATGCATGAGATAAGGCTGATTCTGTTTAACATGATGCTATGACAGTAACATTCCAGTAATGGTAAATGTGGGAATTCATGCAATGGGAAAATTTCCCTCACACATAATATTTTATGAATAATTGCCAACATTTATGATTAGTTGCCAAACATCTGAATATATATATATTCATGGTGAAAATAACACCACTGAAAAAGATTTTATGTTTTGCAAATTGCAAAAATTTGGATTGGATAATTAATTATACATGGAAATATCCACTTTTACATTCATAAACTTTGTGTTATTGCTCGCCTTCCTGAACAAGCCTCCGTTCAGTAATGGTAATTTCACACATTTGTAGTAGACATTCCTCCAGCATGTTGACACAAACATTATCTGTGTGTAACTAATGTACCACTAACTAAATTAATTTTTAACACATATCTTAAGTCCTTCATATTCAATACGTGGTATTAGGTACTTATATTGGAAATATTGCTGAATATTTTGTGTTCATGTACAGTAATTAATTGATATTTTAAAGGAAAGCAATCTATATTAACTTTTTACCTGTGGGATATTGGTCTTGACTATGTGAGATTTATAAGGGTATGTGAAGAAGACCTGAAAAAAATCTGATTCTTTAAATTTCATTAACATTTTTTTGAAAATTGATAGAAAGATCTTTTAATTATTCATAAGTTAATTTAGATTTTTTGATTGCCTTTTCAACATCTTTATTGTTCATGTGATTTAAGGTTAATTACAAAAAAATGTAATTAAATATCTTTATATTACATTTTAGCCATGGAATGTCATACCCTATCTCTGGGCTAGTTAAGGGTTTTGTTTCTGCGGATTATGACAAGGACATTCCTCTTGTGGTAAGCTATTAATATAAAAATATATTTTCAACCTACCGGTAACCGATACTTAGATGATAATTTCTTTGGATTGTTAAATAAAGAATTTTTCATTTCAGTTTTTCATGATCATCATCTTAACATGTAATGTTTTGAAAACTTTTTGTTTGTGAAATTTGATACATTTCACAACTTAACCTTTTAACTTTAAATCGCCTAAAAATGCTCCACCTCCTTAAGAGCATAACACATATTCATTATTTGAACAATGATTTGTGTTTACTTTCTCATGTCAATGTATCTCTTATTAACACAAAAAATAATATAAAATCATTTATTTTGCTTTTGGTGAATGCACAGTCAGTGTCATAAATTTCTTTCGGGACACAATTTATTTTTTTTTTTTATATTTTTATTTGAAGTTAAATAATAAGCTCAATTTTTTTCAATGTTTGGTAATGATGTAAAGTAAGAAACTTTTGTCACTGAAGAAAAATATTTATTTGTCTGCTTCTGTTTTTGATAGCATTTATCAGTTGATTTGTAAATTTAAAGCATCTTTAGAAATGTCAAAGTTCACTAGAGTTTGTTTTGAATCTGTCTATATATTCTCCCTACAGCCCCATGGATTGTCTGTTATAATATCAGCTCCAGCTGTGTTTGAATTCATGGCTCCCGCATGTCCAGAGCGCCATCTAGAGTCGGCAGAATTTCTTGGTACGTGTCGCTATACACAGACTTAATTTGTAAAATGACCAATAACTCTTTTTTGGATCAATTCTGATCAAACTTGGTCACCTGATAGATGTAACATATGGATGTCGATTATTTAACAAATAAATTGTTTAATAACGGTTACCATGGCAACATAATGGAGGATTCTGATAAGTCAAAATTTATATATTGTCTAATATCTAAAAATTGCGATACAGGTGGTAAAATTAATACAATATAGGTTATAGTTTTCAAGACATCAGACATCAATTGTTTTCCATGGTTACTAAATCAAATGTCAAAATGAGCATGAATGAAATTTGTTTATTGGTTAGCATATTTGGACCTTGTAAAAATAACATTTCATTTGGTTGACATGGTCTGCAGTATGGGCAAATAGCCATTAGCTTACAGTTCTAATTACTTTTGTGATATAAAAAACCAAATGATAAAATTCTTTGAATTGGCAATGATGCATTAGCATTAAGAATTCTTGTATTTCTGTTAGGTGTTGACATCAGGAATAAGAAGGCAGCTGATGCTGGTAAGGTGCTTGGTGACCGACTTCGTGAGATAATGCAAGATATAGGTGTGCCCGATGGTTTAGAGGCCCTAGGATATACCAAAGATGATATCCCAGCCCTCGTCAAGGGAACACTGCCACAGGTAAAATCTTAATTGATCTGTAACTAAATAACTTATAAAGCCATGAATTTAAGACACCAAATTTAGTACCCTTTTACGAGCATGCAATGGATCAGCAGGCACAATCATAACATTTCTACCACAGGTAAACTCTTAATTTGATCTGTAAGTAAATAACTTATTAAGCCATGAAATTTAAGATACCAAATTAAGTCCCCTTTTACGATCATGCAATGGAGCAACAAACAAAATTTTAATATTCTACCTTCAGTATAAGTGTTGCTTGATTCTGGACTGAAATTCACAAACCCATGTTTTGCAGGCAAAACTGAAAAAAATGTATATATTTTCGCCCTTTGACCTCTAAAATTACCATGAACCTTGAAAACATTGTATACGATACGCAACTGACATTAAGGTATCATCATGCAAAATATTTTGCTTATTACTGATATACAATGTATTAATACAGGTATATATATCTGGTAAATTCAAGTATGGGATATACTAGTTTATATTTTTTGCCTGAAAACGACCTTGACCTATTATTGATAAACTAATGTCAAGAATATTGCACGAGTGTGAACGCTGATTTTGTTTTGGTTTCACGTTACAGCATCGTGTGATCAAGTTAGCTCCACGGCCACAGACGGAAGAAGATCTAACACACATATTCGAAAATTGTATGAAAGTGTACTAAATACAGAACTTTGTATGTGTGACATTTTCCTTGGTATCCATTTTCTGTGAAAATGGAAATCAACCATCAGCATTATCTGTTCTCATATTTCACGGATTACTCATAACACATTAAGTTAAAAAAAAGAAGAAAATTACTGTATAGTCAGTTATTTTTGCGGGTTTTATACTTTCTTGATTTACTTTGGTATTCATATGGTTGTGAAAACTTGATTTAATATTGAAAAAATGGAGAAAAAAAGAATAAATTATTTGTACGTTTTGGGTTAAATCACATTTACTCGTTTTTAATCCACATCGAAAGAAATATTGGCCCACGAAAATAACCGGCTATTTAGTAATACATGATTGATTATGATTTACACAGGGTAATTACATGTTGATATTCAAGATACACATTGAACCTACTTTATGGTTTTATAGCTTTGGTATTAGATTGAATTTTCGATGAGAAAAAAATTTAGAATATAAGCTACAAAAAAGGTAAGAGAGACTTGACAAACTACCTTTGATTCTTATATATATTTAAGATGAATTTGTGAACTGTTGTAGTAGAAATAGTGACCAGTCCCTATGTAAAATTGTAACACTTAATCCCATTACAAAATTACATCAGATTTTTTAGCCTTTTTGCTAAGGGATTACTGAACACCCTTAAACTTACCACGTTTGCCAATCAAAAACCTCGTTACTTTTTGTAACATGATCTGTAATTGGGTAAATCAAAATTAACATGGTTTTGTATTGTTTCATGATTTGGAGGTAATGTAAATACATTAGGGTTCATGTCGGTTCTATATCTTAAAACTATGAAATGATTTTAAATTAGTTAAAAGGAAGAAAAAGTTTTATAGAAGGAAATATAAAAAAATAAAGATGTTTGCATTTGTTAAAACTTATTTTTAAGAATTTGAAAATGGAGCTTTATGGTAAAGCGTCATATGTTTAAAATTATGCAATGCACATTGTATTTGTTGATTTTCACTGATAATATATATTTTTATACGAAAATATTTTGCCTATACAATTTTCACGGGCATTGTGAAATAAAACATGTTTATTTTAACTTAATTATGATCATAAGCTTACCCTATATGCTTCTTTAAAGCAAGATTTGCATCTTATATGAGATTTTCTAGTATTTTATTTAATTAGGATCGAATGAATTTTCATGGTGATGAAACTTTTATTTAGGAAAGATTAATTAGGAAGGAGTTTTTAATGTGTAAATTAGTTATCCAGCTTAGTTTGTGAGCTTTGATTTAAATTAAAAACTAAAATAAAAAACACTTTAGAACTGTTAAATGTATGCTTGAGGGCTGAAATTATGAGCTTATTTGGTTATCAATATCTTGCATGCTTATGGCACTAAAATGCTCCATGAAATTCTCATAGCTGCAAATAAGCCCCCATATTTTTTTTTTTCGAAGAGTAGGTTAGCTTTATACAAATTAGATGAGGCTTAATCTTTTATTAAAGAATCTTATAAAGGCCTTTCTTGAAACTCTGAGTAGCAGCTTATCTAGAAGGCAAAATTTGAGAAAATAGTTTTCATGAATGATTTGAAGAGTCGAAAATGGCATTGGTTACCTAAGCTCGATTTTTTGATGCCGCAAAACATGTTAATTAGTGATTAATAACTGGAGAAAAGGGGAGGGGGCATTTTACATTACATTAACTGTATCTATGCCAAATCTAGTCGTTCACTTTGGTTTGATAACCTGAGATCTGCTTTTGATCAGTGGAACCTTTGGTTGATATAAATATTTTGTATTTAGGTAAATTGCCAATGATTTATTTAAATAGCTCATATTTTTACACAAGCCTTCTATATTGTTTCTTTGAATTGAATGTTTTCTTTTCATTCATCCTAAGATATCAAACAACTTTCTATTCCCTTCTTTACATATTTTAGAGATGTTGTGACTGTGTGCGCAATGATTTTGAAAATAATGTTACAAACACACAACTCGTCACAAATCAAATACCTATATGCAGGGTAATAACTCTGATGACTAGTGAGATAGCGCAAAACTCGAAAGATGGACAAAACAGTGATTAGCGTCCAATCCAGGGGGGGGCGGGAGAATCAGCAAATCATTGACGAATAAAATACAGACCACCTGTACCTTTCATTGTACCTCATATATAACGATTTGAAAAAAGCATAATTACATTACATTAAACAATATCCTTGATACTCTAGGACCGATCAATTTTTGATAACTACACCGCCTTGACTATCTCATAGTGAAAATTGGAGGCAGCATCGCGAAAACATTTGATCAATCACAGGCCAGCAAGAGTAAGACTACAAGAGAACGACGCCCTATACATCAATGCACACACATGTTGACCACAGTGAGCTCAATCAATGGAACTGAAATTTACCTTTTCTGTTCTGTTGGCCTCCGATATCTATGAATAGTCAGTTTCGAAGTGATCGGAACTCACTGAGTTATCGAGGATGAATTTGAACTATGGTATCGCATGTTCTTAAAAATTAACAGTTAGCATCGTCAACAGGAAAAAACTTGGTACAACAAACATCGAAATAAACAAGGTCATAACACTTCGCAGCCCTAACGGAATCCAACAAGAGGATGAAAGCAGGCGTGAGATATGATATGCTGAAGATAGAAGGCGTTTTAGTTCATCAAAAAAGGATTGAAGCATCTGGTAAAATACAGACACATGTTCTTTGACCATTGTACCTTTATACTTAGAGTTATAATATTTGCTCCTTTAATTCTCAATGAAATTATGCAAAGAATACGACATTCATATTTTCCTTTGAAGAACTACGAGATATACATAAATACCATGTTATAAAGTACGAATTACCTGTTCTGTTTTATTTTACAATGACATAAGTCCATACCTTGATCAACTCGTGTACATATCGAGTATGAACTTGGTTGTCCTTCAAAAAGTCAAAAACTTTAACTTTCAACAAAGGTATATGATACAATGTGACCTTCAAACTTTGTATTTGAATTTGAACAAGAATAGACAAGGACAAAAGTTATACCGGAAATTCAAAAATCAACTCTAAGTGAGGATGGAAGCAGGAAGTTCATCAAGTATTTCCTATTTCTCTGGTACGCTCATATGTATATTTTCAAGTTTAAACTTGAATGGAAACATATGACCTACGCACATGATTTGACCCTACACAATACTTTAGAAATATAATTTTTTGATTAGATTTTCACTTTAATTTACAAATGAATATATATAACAGATACCACAATCGTGTGTTTACCTTCTTGTCATACCATTTATATGATGGGATTCAATTTGTCTACTTTAATTTACAAACATATGATAGAATACTTGTTCACGTGTAATTTTTAGTAAGAACTAAATACCTTTCTACCTATCAGTTACTCTGTATATCAAAATCCATTGCTGACTTAGGTGACATACACTTTTCAGCTGGAATTAGAGGCGTTATACGACCAAATCTCCACCCCCTTTTCAAATTTTTATAGTCATTGATAAGATCTGGATGACATCTTGAATGAGCGTTTAATTGCAACAAGCAAGTCCATCAATGATGTAGGACAATTCTGGAACATAGAACTGAACTCATTTCTCTCAATATTCTCTAAATTATAAATCAAGAAAGGACGCACAAGATATAACAGTATGTGAATACTGTGTTTACCATGACCAACTCATATGAGATGATGACTGACTTGACATCGATGAATTAGAGAATTGTTACTCTTCTGGAACATAGAACTGAACTCATTTCTCATTCTCTAAATCATTAAGTCCATTTGCTTAGCCTTCACTGTTCAGGCGACACACGAGCCAGGAAAAGATTATTTAATAAGACTGGATGACAGTCCTAGTTTAATTGCGTAACAAGTACCATCAATGATGTAGACATTTCCCTTCCGAAAACGCATGGGTAATTTCACGTGAAAGGATTTTCATGCAATAACTTTATTTGTTGTACATTTTTACTCTCCCACCCTCATTATCTGTCAAGTTTATAATGGAATTTGTTATACACATGCATTGTCTTTCCTTGTTAGAATTGATACGAAAAACACCCCCACTCAGCATGTGATTCAAAACTTCTGATATTATCTTGGGTATACTGTTAACAATATACAAGATGATATGGCCGCATATATATAAATGTAACTTCAAGCGAAGTAGACACAAAGCTAGATAAATATTCACCTTTATACCGTCCAGGTATGTAACAACTGATTATCACAGGTGTGGATAACAAGCAGCCCACCTATGGTTAACAGGTAGGGGAAAAGAAGGAAAAGCTCGATCGGCTCTAACTAGTCTTTCGTTGACCAGCTTCCGGGAAGCACCAACTCAAATTATTTATTTCAGTTCCGTCATGTCTTTCTTTGATTATATCGAACATGGCGTGTTCGCTTCAGTAATTGCTGTGCTGGTGAGTATCTACTTCCGGAATGGACCAAGGGAGCTCTCTCGGGTTTTGGTTGTCATTTTAAAGCAGCTACCAGGAGTTGATTTTGTGATTGGTAAAGTTCTTCAAAATGAGGTCAAAAGTTTCCTAAGCACGACCAAACTTAACGAGGGTAAGAAGAAGGAAAAGAAGGGATCAGAAGTGCAGCTACCACAGAAAGGTGAGCGGGTCATCAAGTACACATTGCTGATAAGGGCTATACTTACTTTGTGGAGTATAGTCAGCTTAAAAAATGTAGGAGAAATCATTGACTTGTATTATTGTATGAAATATATAAC
Source organism: Argopecten irradians (assembly GCF_041381155.1). NCBI lineage: Eukaryota > Metazoa > Mollusca > Bivalvia > Pectinida > Pectinidae > Argopecten > Argopecten irradians. The sequence continues at coordinate 14,007,671 of NC_091148.1, read as the reverse complement.
ATTATCAACACCTAACGGTAGTATGGGAATTTATTAAGCAACATTAAGTTACTTCGACAGGAATTTCGCGTTCATGTAACGAATGAAAATGTAGATTTATATGAGAATCAGAGTATGTAAAAGCAAATTTTTAAAATGATATGCAATACGGCAAGTTTAGTTAGATAGATAATTTTTGTAAATTTTTGTTTATCTTTTTTATATGGATTTCAAGAAATTTGTTGAACGGTTGAATTTGAAACTAATTTTTACTCCACAGCAAACAAGTCATTATATAATAGACATGTTTTAATGACATCAATTCAAAAGTATATAACTTAACTCATTTAAAATAATGATCACTTATCAACCGAAATCAGAAATCTACTAGACAAATTCTAGATTCTAATTTCCTTGTTCCCTATCATAATTCCATATTTAATGAAATTATGACAGATGTTAATGTTCCATTTGAGATTTATATAAATATGTACATTTATTGCTTTTCAGAACTAACCGCTCTAAATAACTGTTTACTGAAATAGGAATTGTATCCGAAACCAGTTGTAACATAGTCTTCCTTAATAAATTTTCATACAGATTTGAGTCTATATCAACAGTAAAGAAAGTCAATTTTTCTGAGCCTAAAAGTGTCTTCATTTTAGTCCAAATATAACCATAAATGCTACATAAAATAATTGGTGGCTGACAAAAACATTTTCAGTTCAAAATGTTTTGAATCGTTCTCGACGTTTTTATTTCTTCAATATGCTTAAATTACCGCATCATTTCAACTTATACTAACCTATTTTTTTTCATACCAAACACATTATGTCCTTGATTTTCTTGATATTTTCTACTGGTTATTGAAAACGATTTCCCAAAAAGTGTCTAATATTTTACTGGACTAAGCAAAGAAAACACCACCCTAGTTTAGACACCTGTCAAAATTCGACGACTGTTTCATACTATGTTAGAGAATTGAATTAAGAAATTATACTATGTACTTACCACTGGATACATTATGACAGGTGTACCTCACGCGGAGCTACTGGAGACAATGAAGAAGATGAAGAAACAGGAGACGAATTCCGATGAAGGGAAGATCTTCGCGTACATCTACACTTTATCAGACGACCACTTCCAGCTTCAGAGGGAGGCATTCGACCTATTTAGTGGTAAATATAACGTAAACACATAATAGTCTGTCTGAATTGATTCATCAGTTATCCAACAGTGGTAACTACAACTATAACTTATTGCATAACTTCTATCTGGTGTGTGATTTCAAAACAAACAAAAAACAAGAGGTTTTGGATGAAATAGTCAAAACGGGTTTAAGTCATAGTTTTTGACATATGTAACACAAGTAGCTAACATACATTTTGACTGTGTTTTTAGTTTCGAGAAATCTTTCTGTTGTAGTTTAATTTTGTTTTCTATTATGCAGTGATAAACATAATTATAGATTTGACAGTATTGAAATACCATATAGCCGGTTATTTTAGCGGAACAAAATTTTCGCGTTTTGATCTAAAAACGAGAAAATCAAATTTTATAGATTTTAAATTTTCGCGATATGGATTTTAAAGGAAGATATATCATTTTATTTCTCATTATTTCGCGGATCAAATTATTTTCGCGATCATAGCAATGCGCCGCGATATCGCGAAAATATTATCCCCACGAAAATAACCGGCAGTACGGTATCAAATACTGCTTACACATTATCCAATTAAGATATTGAACAGATTCACTTGTTTACAGACACCGGAGTATATTTGTCTCTGCACTTTTGTAAAAAAATGGATATGGATTTCATATGTAGCCTATGGCCGACTCAAGCGCCAATTCATATCAAGCTAAAATGAAGACAATTTGTTTTTACCTGATTATAACAAGAAGTAAATGTAAATAATTTGAAAATATTTTATCGTAAAATTTACCATGACTTTGTTTATTACTTATTCATTTTGCATTAATGACCATATCTTATCAGAAAAGATCGGCCATTCCGTTGACCACGACGCTCTCGTGAAAGAATTCCATCATGGGTTTTTACATGAGAACGCTCTCAACCCCATGTTGTTCCCGAGTTTAAGGTAAGATTTCCATGATTGCTAATTACTTTACTAAATACACTGAAGCTGACAAACTCAATTTGAATAAAAGAAAAACAAAAAAATGTTTGATCCCGTCTTGAGAATCTACAAATCTGCACCTCGTTTGCATTTTCTTTATATGAGGATGGATTATTGCATAATTGCCTTTTTTGTTGTGGTTCATTGTTACATATGTAACATATATTTTTATATACTTTCTTTAAGTCACATTTTGCTGTTAAGAAGGCCAGATTTCACTTTGATATTTCTGGTTTTCATTTATAGTTGAATGACATTAAGATAATCATAAATGTGTTTTGATTATTCAGAAAAATGGAAACGGAAGTCGTGAGAATGACTGCCTCCATGTTAAATGGCGGCGATGACGCTTTGGGTTTCATGACTTCCGGTGGGACAGAGAGCAATGTCATGGCAGTGAAGACCTTCCGGGACAGAGCTCAAAAACTTTTTCCACACATTACCGAACCGGAAATAGTAAGGACTCCATTTTTTCTTCTTATTTCCGATAAACTTTTGTTTACATATTACAGACAGAAAAACAGATAATAGACAAAAATAGAATAAAAAATCATATCAGTGACGGCAAATTCATTTATGAAGAAACTTGAAAAATACATGTATTTTATTTAAAAGAAAAATATGATGGACAAGTTTGTAGAAATCGATAAATTAAATGTTTCCTGAAGGTAACATTGTTTTGCATTGTCTTGAAATATATGCAGAATGCCAACGTCGGAGACAAATGGTTGATTGCACTACGCTAAGCTACACTGCACTTACTGTAGCATACGTAACGCATTCAACCACGGATCTCCGACGAAGGAAAAATCATAAACCAATGAATTTTACTCCACCAGGTTGCACCTAGAACAATACACCCAACAATTGATAAGGCCGCACAATACTTTGGTATGAAGGTTGTCCATACGCCTCTTGGTCCTGACTTTGGCGCTGACGTCAAGGCCATGGAAAAGGTAATAGTTTAAAAATGTTTAACTTGATAAGGATGTAAGTTCTTGTTTCATTACAACTCTATATGGTGTGCTTTGTGATAACCTGAAATCTAAAGTGTCGATTAAAGTTTTTCCCCTCACTTCTGTAATGCTTTTCTATGGATAATGTTCACTTAAAAATCCTTTTAGTATGTTCATGAAACTGGGGCCTGTTGACTTCAAACGTTGACTATGTGTTTATCTGTACAGACTTCTTCAGCATTTGTTTGTATATTCATCATCTATCATAAACAGGCGATTGGTCCAAACACAGTGATGTTGGCGGCCTCGGCTCCACAGTTTTGTCATGGTATCATGGATCCAATCGAGGAAATAGCTGCGCTTGCGCATCGCCGAGGACTTCCGCTTCATATCGACGCATGCTTTGGAGGTTACATGCTGCCATGGTAATACCTGTCTCTACTTTGGATAAAAGCTCAATAATATGCATATTAGACGGATATAAAGCAATTGTCTTTGTTTAAAAACAACATTTACAAATGGATATATTTGATTTACTATACCAAACATTTTTAATTTAACAAATGTTGGAATTGGGACGCAAACTAGGACGAGTTTATTAATGAATAACCAGTATTTAGGTTTGATGTCAACATTTATTATGCAAATAATCCTATTAATCATAATTATCCATTAAAAGTTGATTAAATGGAATATAAAATTATTGTAGGGTGGAGAAGCTTGGTTACCCGGTTCAAAAGTTTGATTTCCGAAATCCCGGAGTAACATCGATTTCCGCAGATATTCATAAGTACGGATACAGCATAAAGGTCAGAGTTCAACATTATCGTAGCAAAAGTGAAACTTTATAGAATACGTAATTATGTACTACAGAGGATTCTGGAAGGTCATGGAACATGTTAAATTAAACTGAAAACAACCGTCCTCCTCTAAATATTCACTAAATAATAAACCATACAGTACAGATACCGCAATACGGGTGAATAATATGTATTCTGTAAACATGGATGTATTCGTTAATGTTTAATTTCGCGATTTCCGTGTAATCATATCGCGGTGTTGTTATTTTCGCGATAAATATATCTGTTAAATTTTCGCATCATAGTTTCATATATATATAGCAAATACAATGCATTATGCGTGAGAGAAATTTTCGCGCTAACAAGCCCTTCGCGTAGCGTAAAACTGCACCTCCGTAATTTTCTACGCTTAAGGCGATATCGGATATTTTATCGAATAAACAAGTTCATAGATTTCGATCTCTTAAATTGAAATGGATGTAACACATTCTGTATTTGCTACATTAGGGTTCAAGTGTGATTATTTACCGGAACGCTGACATCCGGAAGTACCAGATATTTTCCTACGCAGAATGGCCAGGCGGTCTGTATGGAAGTCCGAGCATGGCTGGGACGAGGCCAGGTAAAGTATTTCTTATATCTATCAATTCCATTGTTGTTTTATTTGGGGTGTTTTTGGTGTTGTAAATGTTCTTATTACACCAACATTGTATCATCAAACAATTTACGTAAATTTTACTACAGTCATTCCGTGTAAATACAAAAACTAAGAGTCGCGTTGTCAGTTTTCGTCGCGTTGTCATTTTTGCGTCACTTTTCCTGACTTCGAAATTACGTTGCGTCACTGAATGCTAGCTTCTTATATCAAGTCAAATTGATGTTGAACAGTTCATTAAATCATAGTTATGAATTAATAATATATTTGTAACGGTTTTTTCCATTGTACTACTGTTACATGAAACCGATGACAATACACAATGGTCAAGCTGATATTTCTCTGGTTTATTTGTGTATTATAATATACTTTCCTACTTTCCGCTGGGAAGCTATACAATTGTAATTGATATGGAATAAATGAAAATTGAAACTTTTTTGAGACGAAGTAATTTTTCCACAGGTGGAAATATTGCGGCTGCTTGGGCCTCAATGATGGCTTTAGGTGTTGAAGGGTACATGGAGCGGGCCAAGGTACTCATGGAAACAACAAACAAACTGAAGGAGGGCGTAAACAAAATACAGGTACGATGTGTTTTGATTCGATAAGTTTGTTGAAATATCACAAAAAGACACTATACATTAAGAACCTTTAACAATGAGCTGTATAAAGTAATGTTTGTATATGAAATGTCTGTGATGTGAACTGCCAGAATATTGTTAAGAAGCAGCAAACGAAGCCTCCTCAAACCAAAGTAAGAATAAACTCAAGATCTGTTATAAGTTCTGCGCGAAGATTTGACCTACACATTGCGTTATTTTGTGGAAGACATCTTTTCTCCTTTAGATATGAACCAAAGTCCGATAAAAGTGAGCTCTATCTAAAACTTTTTCAGAAAATGATGTCTACAAAACGATGTGTTTACAAATTTTTTAAGAATACCTGATTAATAAAAAAATATGCGTCCTTTTGTTTTCTTTTTCTTTATCTTTCTTTCTATGGAATCAAGAGATTTTTGGCTTGTGCAAATGTCTTGAAAAAATTACCATCTTTACAAATGATTATTTGTACGAATCACGAGTGAAATGTACACGTATTTTTAAATAATAGATATAAATAAAGATTTTTCCTGGTGGTGATGACCAATGAAACATGTATGTGTCCTTTTGGAATATCGAGTCCACTACCTAACTTTTGTCGCGTTATACAATTCAATATCAAGTGAATCCACTATTCCATCCATCCGAAAAATAGAGTATTGTTTAGTTGTTACATTTCGCGCGGATTTATTGATTAAAACTTATTCGCGGAGAAATGATTTTGCGAATCCTCTTTGTAGCTTTTGAAAGCGTCATTAACGCACTATGGATATAATTTTAAGTTTAAAACCATACTTTTTGTGGGAAACAATCGCGAGGTATCAGATTTCGCGAATTTTGGTGAATCCGTGAGTTTAAAGGTGATAAAAACAGAACGGACATGGAAAATGAGATAATACGCTAGAAACATTTGTAATGCCTATCTAAACATATACCAGTTTGATATTTGCTTATATTTTGTCTCTAAATAGTAAAATTAATGAAAGCAATCTTCACATATTTTCGACGACAGATTTTTTTCTATGACTTACCTCCCTTGAGTTCCGATGATTTGTGACGTCATCTGAGACAATCAACTACCGGAAGCCGGTGTGCCGATCGCGGAACTGTCAACATGCATGTGTATTTTAGCCACATGTCTTAGTACTTACGGAAATACACACGGAGAAAAATATGTTATATTTTCGTCTTATTGGGTAGCGTGATTTATCCCCTACATAATGACACATTTATTGACGTCATAACCTATGAAATGACGTCACTACATGTAAATAATAATGTCATTAATATCGCGGGTACATATGTCATATGGCTTATGGTTTGCCAGGGGTTAAACCACGAATGAATAAGTAGTTCTTTCCTATTCAGTCCACCCTGGAGTAATACGACTGTGCATGTATGTAATTTATAGTTTACACATAAAATTAACCGAGGAGTTTTGATATACATAAAATCTACTGGTAATTTTATGTGCGAAATAAGATCGTAGCGAAAATGGACAATTATTGGGGCCCACCTCTTTAGACCTACGTTTTAATAGAAAAATTATCTGTTACAAACATACGGAGACATGAAAAATACATGCAGATTAAAAGAAAAAAAAACAATAATTTATAAGTTGTGTCTTTTTGCCCCCCATTTTCGTCGACTGAAATGTTCTCAAAATGCGCATTAAAAATAAAAGAGGTCCTTCTGCACATTTTCCATACTTCATTTTAGGGATTTTCATATTTATTTTGGGTTACACAACAATGTACCGGTGGTGTGAAACCGGTATGTTCAGATCTAGTCCGCTAAACCTGCCTATATTATCAGGCTTTTTTAATTCATTTTTTTTGCCTAATATATAGGGGGGGGGGGAGCCTAATAATATAGGCAGGTTTAGCGGACTAGCTCAAATCGAGCAGGGTTGCATAATGATATGACGACATTCACAGTAATCATTATTTAATTACAGGAATTTAAATTCGAAAAATTACCATGTTAAGAACGCTCTAAACTCATCAAAATACATCGTAAAACTCATCTCAGCAATCGTAAATACATTTAGTAATATTTTTCCTTCTCGGGGGAGACCTTAGGACCCCCAAAAAACAAAATCTCTCGCCTTAAGCCCTCGCAAAATCATCAAAATACATCGTGACACTCATATCTCAGTCATTCTAAATTGTAATATCTTTATCAGGGTCTCCCCCGAACCCCCAAAACACCACAATGCTCGCAAATTTGGCCAATTTTAGTACTCATTAATTTCCTGTTATATTCTACATAGTACACTTGCGTATATATATGTAGAATGCGAGTTTTACCGATTTTTTTTATTTAGACCCCTAGATCGTCTCATAATGGTCAATAGGCTATCTAGTGTGCTGTGGTCTGTGCGTATACTTTTAAAATTTACTAAGGTCGACATGTTTCTTATTTCCAAAACTCCGCACGGTTAGAAGATTTGTGTTTTATAAGAAATATATGCTGTTTCATGGTCCTGTGTTAGTTGAACTATTACATGTGTATCTTGTACACGAGTACATGTCATCCATATTAGGTCATTGTATCTAGTTTCTGTGTTTTGTGTCCCGTCTTTTTTATCGGCCGTGCGTGTATTGTTACTACTGTACATGTTATTCTATTTCGTACACATCCGTAAAACTCATTATAGAACTTTAAGAAAATAAATAAGTCTAGCCCTTTCTGTGCGGTGTTCTGAAAGATTAAGCTTCAAATAGGAAATATAGAGGTGTGCAGTACGTACATAAGGCGGGATAGGGGCACGTTTATCGCGGTATGATAGGGTTTTGGATAGGGTATGAGGGATGGCGGTTTTTTTTTTTATAAACATGTAGCATGTAGTCTCATTGTAATTTGGGTCCATTTTCTTGTAAAGTTATATTTCTTCTTGTTGGTTTAACTTTAAAGTCTATGTTTTGAGTTTTAAGTTACAGACAAAAGTCAAGCGCAACCCCCTTGAACCTGAGTCAGTGGCACACACGTACACGGTGTCAAATGGCTTTTAAAGATGCTCCACCGCCGACAGAGCATAAATGATATTCACCATTTGAACAATAATTGGTGTTTAATCGTGTATATATATGTCTAATTAACACAAAACAATAATATAGAATAATTTATTTCGCCTTTGGTGCATGCGCAATCAGTACTTCATTCCATATAGGATATAGTAACACGGATTTTTTTTCGGGATGCAATTAATTATATTTCATGTTTTTAACTTGAAGTAAAATTAGAAGCTCACAAACTGTTCAATGGTGGTAATGGTGTAAAGTAAGTAACTTTTGTAACTGAAGAAAAATACTAAATCGTCTGCTCCTGTTTTTGATAGTTAAAATTTACCATTTGTCAGCGGCGGAGCATCTTTAACATACTGAACATAACAATTTTATAGCCCAGAATATGACGATAAGAATGAGTAAGCTATCGTTTTTATTATATCATTGTATGTTATAGATTATATATTATATACGGATTCATTTCCACTATTCAATATAGCAACTATACGTAGCGCGACTGTTTTAAATATCTATAATCGCCAATACCGCAACACTGCCCCATATTGAGTTTCCCGGCTCTTGTCACAGCTGTTGGTCTCAGATGACGTCACGAATCTACGGCCACCTGGTGATATCAGGGGCGATAAGCGATGCGATCGTTCTAGACAAGGGTCGTTGTGGACTTCGTTTCAAACACATTTTATGGAAATTACGTCAAATACAACCCGTATTTTTTGTTGGAAATCATAAAGTGCACCACAATAAACAAATATCAACACAAAAATAGCATATTTAAAATCTGTTTTTATCACCTTTAATGAAATGAAAACCCTCGCTTATATCAGCAACTATACCGTGACTGATGCTCTTTGTTTATCGTAAATAATTCACATAACTGGTTTTCTCGAAAACATTTATTACCACAAACAATCTTGATATGATATTAATATTATAATATATGCGACCTGTGTATCGTGAAACCGTAATTATCGCTTAATTATTAACCCTTACTCTTGTAATATGATTGTGTCACTATAACTATATATGGCTTGTGTATCGTGAATCTGCTATTCTATGCACTTGCCCCCCTCCCCTGTCTCTGGGTTGCAGATTCGAAACCCACGCGGATAACTGGCATATACTGCCCTTAGATAGGTGTTTGTACTCTCACTTATCTCCAATCTGACACGTTCTTAAGTGGATTTTACTGTTTTCAATTCCGTCTTTCAATCTTACAGAATTACCTCCCCTGCTAGTAGCTATCCATTGTGACGTCATTAATTTATGAACTTAATTCACGTAGTTTTCTTCGAAAAGTATGACGTTACGTTCACAAAAACATGACGTCACAATCAATACCTACCCGCAAGGTCAGAAAATTCTGTAATATGCAAATACAGAATACATTGAAATAAAAATAAAACCAACGCCGTCTTGTCATTTCAGGGTTTGTATGTATTGGGTAAGCCAGTGATGACGTGTTTCTCTATCGGTTCGAGTGACCCGGATGTAGATATCCAGGCAGTAGCAGATGCTATGGGTAAAAAGGGTAAGATATGAATTAATCTTATATCAAATGCAAAACAGAAAACGTAATGTAATGAGAAATGTAGACGAACTATATTTTACGTTTGCATCGCCGGAATTGAGAGGAATAGCTCATACTGATATCAGTTCAAAGAGAAAAGAAAAGAAATCTGTGTTTGTTGCCAACCAGTATCACAGACGTAGGTCTGATACGAGCAGAACCAGTATACGATGATCTCTGGAAATATCTTATTTTTTATTCACTAATGAGATTAACGAGAATACGATTTACTTTATATCACTGTTTTCTATTTATCATTTAGATGTGCCTGGTCATTTTATCAATACATTATTTTTTGGTATTGTTATATTGCTTCCGTCCATCGTATTATTTTACAGTTGTATATCCATTTATTATCTCTATATATTCTATTGTTGTCTTAAAGCTGTATGATCTATCACTTTTGCTCTTTTTGTCATAGTAAAAACTGTATAGGTGCTATACACATTTTTCTCCGTCTGTCCGAGGTTTAAACTTTCTAATTTTACCACTTTTTATCAAGTTGCAGCACTGGAAGTATTTTAATTATAAAAGTGAAAAAATCTTTTTAACGTGTACACGTAAAAAATAGGCTCGAAAGATGCCGAACTCTTCCGAACATCGTCGCGACAATCTCGAAGTAACACGAGAGTTGTGAAACCAAGAGAAGTGTCAACAATTTTTCGTAAACAAAACACGTGGTCGACCATAGCAGACTGGATCTACAAAGAAACTAATGCTCGCACATTACAATTTTTTTATACACACAATATTGAATTACTGCAATGTGTGAATAAGATGTTTCAAATACTCGCACTGTGGACATAAACCAGCACGATTTGCTCATATTAGCCAGAAGGAAAACGTAAACAAACACATGTGCGCTTACGCTAGTTACCTGGATCACCACGTGCAGGACGTGTGGACATCAGTCACGTGATACGATTCGGAATTCCGACACAGCCCGAAGGTACTGAATATGGCGGAGATTGAAGGCGTTTTATTCAAAACCAGGAATATATGATCCTTAGATTTCGGCTTTTTTATAGACTGACATATGGTTTTGGGGAGCTAAATCATCAAGTTACATGTCCATATTCAAATATCAAATGTTAAAACGACATATCGTTACAGCGAAAATTACAAGAAATACAACTTTAATTGTATCATTCCATTTTCGGTTTCCATTGTTTTCCATTGTATCATTCCATTGTTGTTTTCCGTTGTTTTCCATTGTATCATTCCATTGTTGTTTTCCATTATTTCTTTCCATTGCATGTTTTTTTGGTTATAGGTTGGCATATGGAGAGACAACAGAATCCGAGCTGTTTACATTGTTCTATACTTCCACATCACGTGACAGTCTCAGATTCACTGCTGAAGGACCTTGAGGATTCGACACAAGAGGTCAAGGTCAGTATCAAAAATGGTCTGTTCAAGCAATGATTTAACATTGTGTATCGCAATTTTGTAAATAAATATGTTCTGAAAATATTCCATCGTCGGAGACACTATACACTAAGCTTTACTTATCACATCGTTGTGCAATCACCCGTGGCTCTCCGACGATTAAATTATTCTTACGGGATAGTATCTTATGTTTATCATTTGTTACAGAAAAATAAAGCTCTGGCTAACGAAGGAACTGCGGCGATGTATGGAATGATCGCTACTATACCCGACAAGGCCATAGTCAAAGACTTCCTAGTGGAGTTCTTCAGCGAAGTCTATAAATAACTGTGACGCAATCACGTCTCACGAGGAAGCCTTGCGCAGCTATAACGATGTCGAGTGTCATTGTGCGACTGATATAATATCTAGTCATATTGTAAAGATATGTTCTCCCATAACCATGATTACATATCTAGTCTTGTTTAGCGAGATATATGAATTGTATCACATAATCTATTCCCATTGTTCAGTTGAGGTTGGTAAACATAGGTTTGATATTATACCATTGTCCCGTTATCTATCGACGTTTATGAATATACTTTGTAATGCAGAAATATTTTGATTGTTCTATGGGATGCATCAACTACGGCAAATCACAAGCTTGTTTTGTGTAAAGTATCATAAGTCGTTGAACTCTTACAAGATGCGTTTTATACATTATATAGAATATTATTTAGATATTTGTTCATTGATGATTAGAAACCTTGCCATTTTGTGTTTAATCTCGCCTGATGTCGAGTTTACAATATCGTATTACCTATAGCTATGGTACCTTGTTAAAATGTGTCACTGAGTTGGTTCCAAAAATAAAGACATTTGTATGCAATGTATTATGTACTGTGAGTGTTTCTTGCTAATGAAAAAAAAATCGAAGCACATTTTTCTTGATCATACTTAAATTAAGAAAATGTCCCTTTAAAGTGTTCATATATCTTGTACGAAACAAATAAAGTAATCAGCAATTTGGTGTCCGCCATATCGTAGCAGCAGGTGAACAACGCCAAATCAGCACATCTTATGGAACGTTGCTATTTTAAGAATGACACAACTCGTACATAGATGTTTAAAGATTTTAATCCGAGATCAACTTAATACAGATTGCATATAGCAGACAAAGGAAAACAAGTTTGCTTATAATATAGAGTAATGTTATTTCTTAAATAAATACTGCTAAAACAAAAACGTAAAACATTATAACTTCATATTCCGTCTTTGTATATTAAAGAGTTACCTCCCTTGCAGGTTGGTATTCATTGGCATGTCATTATTTGCGAAAGTCACGTCGTTTTCTCTGAAAAGTATGACGTCACATGACGTCACAATCAATACCAACCAGCAAAGGGCAGATAACTATATAATATGCAAAACAGAGTATTGATACATCGTTCTTATCTCCTTATTATTCTCCAATAACTTCTAATTCGAATTAATAACAAAGGTAAAATAAAAATCATTTGTTGACCAACCTGTAACTATATAACTTCCGAAATGTCACTATCAAATGAAAATACAGTAATACATCTTTTGATTCTAACATTTATCATTTTTCTTCTTACTATTAAAAATAATACATATTTCAATTTTTTTCTCCAAAATTTTTAATATCAGTATAAACGTTCTCTTTTTCACACAATAAATTTTGTGCATGAACATATTTTACTTGGCGATAATGGTTCAGGATGGCTGCAAAACTATTTGCAATTTAAAACATAAATTTAATTTCTAATAAAAAAACTTTATTAAACGCCTTTTCGTAGATAATATAAGGGTATATGCAGTAAAAGTTCGATAAGGAAGAAATCGAAGATCACAGCTGAGCACAAACTGATTCTGACTGCTACTCTCTATATTAAAATAATTGTAAGTATAACAAATCATACTGATTAATTAGCAGAACAAAAGTGATAACTTAACTAAAGCATATATAATTACTATAATTGCAACAACTATTAAATCCCTTTTTGAATTTATATATGCAAGATAATTTATTTAGGAAAGCAGTTTTCCCATATTTACAAGCGAACATAAGTAACCAAATGTTTTAAATGACGTCATCATTTTTGCCGTTGATATTAAGTTACGGGTTTTCGTTTTAGAGATCATTATAATGACTGATAAAAGCTGGTTTTGTTTGTCTGGTTCATGTGTATTCCATTTAAAAGCATTAAGCACTGATTGGTGATTCAACAATATAAGCACAAGCTTTCACAAGATTGCTCTAGAACTCAATGGTAAAAAAATACCGAAATTTACCGATAAAACAATAATTTAAATATTATCTTTTGCTATATTTTTTGAGAGCATTTAATGAAGTTATGTTTTATATTTGATTTTATAATACCAGCTTCGAAAGGTTCGATTCACAAATTCTCATATAAAATGCTATTAATATAAGCAAACAATTTTAAGTTTCCTTAAAAGAACATAATGTTATCATTTGAATTGATGATTTTTCAGGACTTATTGTTTCACCTTCTTAAATATTTCCTAAAATAGATATTGACCGAAGAGCATGTAATTTGTTCAGATCACCGTAACGCATAATGCATTTTCAAGGAAATCTTCTGAGAATATTTTTCCGTTGTACTTTAAGTTTGAATACTAAATAATCAAAAGAATTAAAGAAATGTATACGTATATATCCAATCGTGCCTCATTGTAGTCGTTGTTTATCATACTGTTGTTTCGCTGAACACTTTGGATCTATCCGGTAACAAGTCCTCTTTTACCACTACCTGTTGTTTCAGCGCTAAAGGCCCCCTGGTGGCGCGTTCGGCAGATTTCGACCTTAGACGCTTTGTGTTTGGTTTATTGTCGGAACTTAATTCCGGATTCCGTTTCTTGGCGTTACATGCATCATCATTCATCTGAAAAACAATACGTATAAAAGTTTGATGTTCTGTTCTTTTCTATAATTCAAGTGTTAGTTCTGTGCGTGCTTTTGTTCCAGGGTTAGTTGTAACGATAATTGTGACTTTTCTCCAACAGATGGCAAAAGTGTTTGTTAGGAGCAAGCTCGACGACACACACATATAAATATATACTATAACTACTACGCCACACACTACATCTATACGGCATCCTTTCTTACCTCCGGAAGCGCGCGTCTGCTCATAGCGGAAATAGGTGGCGTTGGTGGCGGTATATTTTGAGATGTATTTCCGGTAGATGAAGTATTTTTCTGAACCCCTGTCACCGGCTTTTGTACACTAGTTGATGGTCTATACACTGATCCAGGTTTCTGTGCACTGACAACGTTCACCCCAGAACCGGATGGTTGTACAATTGACCCACTCGCCTCAGATGTAGGGCCATGTTTTTCGAGGGATTTTTCCTCATCCGTCATCGATGAAGACCTTTTTAACGTATTTTTGATTTTCCTTTTCATTGTAGCGAAGAGCTCGACAGCCTTTGTATTGGAAGGTGCTCCGGTTGACATTGCCGTTATACCAGCTTTGGCGACAGAATTTTTAACTGAACTATCAACACTTTGTGATCGTCGCACAATCTTTCGTTTTGGTTTTTCGGGTTTACTTTTCTTACTATCAACACTGGTTTGTTTAACTACTGAATGCGTCGACTTTTCATCGACAGAAACTGACTGTGTAAGTGTCCTTGGCTTCGTTTCCTGTATTAACTGCCCAATCATATCGTCTTCCGACTCATCGTGTTGAAGACGAATGCGTTTCGTTTCTGCAGAAGGTAGCTGTGCCGGTATCACATCGTCTTTAATACCTTCACAACTTTGACTTCTTTCAGGCGTTTGTGAGGGAGATTGTGCATCGCTTTTATCCTCGAAAAACTTTCTTCTAGCAGTTCTTGGCGTTAGTCGTTCACAACTTCCAGAGTCGGAGGAATATCCGGAACGGGGTGAAAGTGAAGTGTCCGAGGATTTACGACTGTTTAGGACTGGAATGGTCGGGAGAAGGCCTGCGGATTCATACGTTGGAGTTCCACCTGCGGATAGGGACTTAGTATAAAATTTACTCTGGGTATTCGGTTCTAATGTACAATTACCTTTACTTGTGTCCAGTGATATACTCGTGGGGACAGCTTTCGTCCTGTTTCCAAGTAAGGATAAACTACCACCAGGCGATTTGGCGGCTTTAGAGGAATTATTATATGAACTTGAATGTGATTTTGGCGACAGAAGGAAGCTTGGTGGCGGATCCGGAAACTTCGTTGTAACACTCTGTTCATAATGTACGTCCGCCATAATGAACTTTTGTCGTAACGGATGTGACGAAATAGGTTGTATTTCCGGTAGTAGATCGGAAGCCCGATGATCGAGAAGATCCCCGGATCCGTTTTGTGTTACACTCCTGAGGTATCTAGGGGATACTGTATCTGTTTGGATTGTTAGTGGTGACGCTTTTGGCGAATCGAATTTTCCCGAATCCCTTTGTCTGCCCGTTGAAAAGTCTTCCTTCAGGAAGTCGATTTCGGAGCTCGACAAACTTCTATAAATAGATAAAAAGGATTACTATAATAAAAACAAAAAACGGATACTATTTCAGGACAGTATATGTTATAGAAATTAACTTCTTTTCGATAGGTGCCCTTCATTATTACTCAGGTGTAGTGTAACCGATATTTGATATATTTATCAGATATATCATAAAATGTCTTCTTATGTAGTCTCATTATTGACGATTCTTAAAATAAAAGATGTCTATTTCACTTATTTTTTTTCTGAAATACTATTGAATTTTTTTTCTGTGATGATTGAGATGATGATTTTGGAGGTAAAGGATGCATTTTCTTTATTAAGTTTCCAACTTGCCTTCTTAGTTTCTTGCGTTCCTCATCTGAAATCTCACGTGGCCTTCCCATGTCCTCCACGGCGAAATGAATCTCCTTCAGAGACTGAAATACATCGCCATAGATTATGTCATATCTTACAATGCGTCAAACAATACTGTATTATTTCAACTTATCATCACTTCTTTTGCAGTAACCGTGTTTTCTCAACGTATATGAATGTACATAAAATTAGTAGCGACCATTACGTGGAGTTGTCTACCTTTCCCTACCTCCCGTGAGACAGTCACCTCACCTCGGTATCAATTACTGGAAATTTTACAAACATACATCACTATCAATGCTGTTCGAAAGTGAAGTCAACTGTGCGAAACCCATAAATTCGTTAGATATGAAAGTATTAAAAATATTTTCTAATAATCTATTCTAAATAGACATGACAACCATGAGAAAACGTGATTCAACCGTCAGGATTAGGAGAGATAATTGAAATAAAGAATAGATATTTATTTTAATTAGCAGATTTAAGCAATTAAAGAAATGAAAAACACGTTTATATTCCTTACAAAAATAAAAGGGAACATTTACCTCTTTAATATGTTTTAAAACGACCTGCAACAAAAATATAATAAAAAGTGTTATTAATGTTTCATTCATAGCAAAGTAATAAATCCGAGTCAGCTCCAGACCTGACACGAAATTCAGAACGTTTGGACATTAATATGGATTGTGTAGGCGGCTAGCAAGATAATCCGATATTCGAATGCCTAATATGATGTAAGGCAAGAAACAACTCGAGTTGTTAGAACAATAGTAAAGAAAATAATAAAGTATTACTTGTTGAAATATCTTAGAATTAAGGATAAAAGAAAAATAAATCTTTGATCTTACTGATCGAAGGTTTACAGAATTATTCAGAAATGGCAAGTACAGAGTGAGTTATTGCAATGTATCATCATCTTCTGTTCTTTTGTCTTAAGGGCGAGTAGTAAAAACAGGATAAAGTGTATGGTATGACCTGATCAATACGTTGTCTGATCGATTTCCGTGGAGTGATCTGGGCGGGATCCCCTAAGTCGACGTCCAGTTCAGGAAGTGGACCTTTACTTAGTTTCTCCAGTCGTGAGACTAATTCTGAGTCCGAGGTCTGGTCTTCTCTCTCGGAATCCGAAACGATCGCAGCTAGTTCTTTTAACCGTGTCAACTGCAGAATGAAGGTTATAGATTTTAAAAATGACAGCTTAGAAGGTTTGAGAGAGTGATAGTAAACTAGAAAAAACAATAGCATTTTACTCCAGAGAATTAACATTAAAGATTATTCCGCTATTTTTTTTCACTTTTAGTCCTCCCTCCATTCCATTTAAGCACAGTAATAACAGGAAATGCGTAAATTTATCCTTGCGCTAACGTGTTAAAATAAATTATCCGCTTAAATTTGTGTTTACATTCACTAGATTCATATAAGTGTAGTTGTTCATTAATATCATCAGTTGTCCTACAGAGTACACAGTAAACCTTAACAATCCTACAGAATCAAATATCTTAACATATGAACTAACCCCAGTTAACACGTCCTCAACTCTCCTCTGGTCCCTCTTATGCTGTTTCCTCATCTCTCCCAGCCTCCGGACCAGGTCAGCTCTGTCCTTTACGGAAGATTCCTGTTCCTTAGCTGCCCTGTCCCCGACCTCTTCCACTCTCCTCTCCAACTCCGATATTCGGAGTCCGCGGTCGTCAATCTACGACAAACGGGACCAGATATAACAGAATCGATAACATTAAAACATTTCGCAAATGAAAGATCATATAAGTGCAATCTCCCTGTCATATCTATGCAATAGTGAATATGGTTATTCATAAGTGCTTTGCAAATTATGTTAACACCAAGACAAATTCAGTAGAAAATGTGGTCAAAATCGGACGTATTTAGTTAAAGACGTTTTGCTTGTGAAGGTAAATTCACTAGGCGTCAGAAATGCGCATGAACGATTTACGCAAATAATATTGGCTTGACAACGCTAATGTTTCTAGGTCGATATTCGTTAAAGAAAAATGCACAGCAAGTTGTGCGCCACAAAATAACAAGAAATGCCAGTCTGTTTAAATTGTCAAGATTATTATGCATTGCATTACCTCTTTCTGTCGGGAATCGCGACTAAGCTGCTCTTCATCGATTTCTGTACGCATGCGCCGAAGTTGTTCAATCAACATCTTCCTTTCCTTAACGTACTCTTCGTCACGTGCCTTCAGCTGGCTCTGTAGATCTAGAGCGAGTGCGTGAGCCTCCGCTAGGAGTCGCTTCTGTTCCGACCGCTCTTGTTCCCAGGCTACCTCCATGCGGTTCTGCATGTTTTTAGTTCTGTTCTGGGCCTGGGATATCATCGCTAGTTGTTCTTGTAGCTGAAATTATTGTTAGAAACATACTATTTAATGATTAACAACATATCATTTTTTACATTAGATTTGAACTTTTAAGTGTATATGCAGATTAGTCATTACTGGGGATACAATTCTGGTATTCGTTATCTTTGATAAACTCACCGTAACATTGACTATCAACATTAACTGTACCAAGCTCAATGAAAATCAACCAATCGTATGATTAGTTGGTCATTGACAAATAACAAAGCTCCTACCTGATTTATCTTGCTCTGCATGTTAGATTTGTCCACGTCCCAGCCTGACCGCTCGGTGGTGATACGGTTGACTAGTTCTGCACGCTCGTACTCCTGGTCAGCCAGCTGGTTCTTTAGCTCCTCGATCTTTTCCTGGAGATCTTTGGCCAGTTTCCGTCCTTCGTCAATCTAGAGAAATAAATAACTCTATATTAACTTTATTAATCCAATGTGTTAATCATCTTTATCATATAACAAAATAACTAAGAACGAATAACAGGAATAATAGCTTGATGCACCGGTAATTTCCTTTAATCATATGCATTTAAGAATTAACTTCGAAGTGAGGAAAAACTGAAAAAAATAGAATTATCTTAATTCTTTTTCAGATTGAACTTTTTTCTTCAGGATATGTATGTCTATATAAATATTGATATTGTTTATATATTTCAAAATTCAAAACACTTCACTACCGGTTACGTCCGTATCATAGTTTTGATAATAAATAAAATTTGACAAATCTTACATAATCCAGGTAAATAATTCAATATCACAAATAAACATTCATTTATTCAACAGGTATATGAATGACTCTCGGGTAAATATTGGAACGTTATAAATGAATCAATCAATTCATTTATTCAACTGATTGACCCCTGACCTCTTTGACGTGTCTGGCGAGTATGTCCTTCTCCTCGTTCCACTTCGACAAATCCTTGGCGTACGTCACCTTCATTTGGCTCATGCCTTTCTGGACACCCCGTATGATTTCCTTGTCCAGAGTTTTCTCCCTTTGCATAGTGTCTAGTAAGGACAGAAGTTTCATGTGTTCCTTCTGGAGATTTTCAAGTCTCGTCTCGTAACGAACCTTCATGGCTAGGTATTCGGCCCTAAGCACCTTCTCGTGGTGTTGGATCTGGTAGGCAATATCCTCCTGAAATGGTCAGAGAAAAATAATCATATTATTTCATCATTTTGTATTGTGCATGTAATTGTTTAGTGTATTGTGAAATATAAATCATAATTCAAGATCTGAGCTATGCCAGATTGTCATTTTTTTTCATCTTTTCTTTATACATAATTATCTGCTTGCGTGTGCATGTTTGTAGCGTTACGTCATTTGTTTTGAGTGAAACGTCATCAATTTTGTATAGAGCTATCACTTCCTCCAAGGGTTCATTATATAATTGGACCGCAAGGAACTGTGCGGGAAATTGTTTAATTGCTCGATGTATACACATAAACTAATGACGTAACCCATACGAACCGCTCAACAAGTGGAGATAACTCTGTGTATCATATTTAATCATATTCATATCACAAAAGCATAAAAGCCATCCATAAAAACAGACGAAAGCACAAGCATTCTACACATTATAATTAAACCGAATACATGTTTCACGAATAGAGTTTAGAGAGTGATCGCGTATCCACCATGAATTACTATTTGTCAACATGAAACACATTGTTACTCTAGTGAAATCTATAATTTAGTAAATAATTCTTGGTAGTATGCAAAGAAATAATCTATGTTAAAAATAATTTTTCTACATAAACCGATTCATCCCTTAAATTGCATAATGGACTGATCAGGTCTTTGATTTTGGAGAGCCTAAATGTGTTTTCAGGGGCAATGTCTTAAATATGATAGTACTTCCATGCCGATAATTTCATCAAAGGCAATATGCAGATATATAAGTACACCAATGTAATGTAGTATGAAAATAAGTGAAGAATACATCAAGTAAAAATACATACATCGTAAGTAAAACTAAATATTCCCAATTGGTTCAAAATTTACAGATTGACTATTTATAGTAATAAAGTTACCATGAAAACCATCATTTCAGAAAATAAGCCCTCTTGCACATCTATACATGATCCCTAGCAATATTGTGAAGTGTCACTAGCATTATTGTAAAGTTTCATTGAAATTGGTCCAAAAATTTCGGACAAGATATGCGTATTACAGACAGACGGGATTTTAGTGTGAACCCACCTTCCCTCCACTTCTATGCGGGGAATATAAGGAAACATATTTCAGATAGTTTTTAGATTATCAATTTTATGCCTTTGTTGTGTGTTTATCTTAGTTTTATCACTAAAGGTAGGATGTTACTTTATATTGTTAATAAAGTCATAAACAAACATTTTACGCGCAAGATCCTTAATTCAGGAAACACGCGTAGAAAGCCACGCATTTCTGATATACGTCATATCATAGTTTTACATACGGAAATAACCAAATATTTTCTTATTTTTATATTAGCTTTGCTCTGAATCTTTTGGCGCAGATGAAAAAGAGATCAAGGTTTAATGTTTGTGTTATGATGACTTTGATATGAGAGTCATAAAGAAGTTGAACCTTGCGCTGTACGATATAAACTTATTAGCTGTATTTACTGTAGTCGATACTAACTAATCATGAGTTTCCAGCGTGTTTAAGTTTATAGTTAGATATATCCATGAGGGTATCCCTCATGTATGGATATTACAATGTTGATGGTAGAACCTAATCTTATAAAAGTTATAGTTTTATCAGCCTGAAGATTATATCTATAGTAAGTTGTAATAACTTGTGTCTAATCCTTTGATGTCTGTTAATTTAACAATGAACAATTTTTTTTTAAATCAAACCTTTTCAAGGAGCTTATTAATACCGTGTATATAAATTCCCTGGTCACAAGTTTCAGACTCCATATTTATCGCTTACTTGCCTGTTATTGGCGATAAAAACAAGCAAATATTATTATGTCATTTTGACAATGATAAATTCGTTTAAAATCTTTGGAAAAAAAGAGTTTAAAATCAATTTAGACTGCGAATCAATAATGAATTAGATTTCCTAAAATTTATGCATAGGAATTTTTCTAGTTAATGAAATACTGATATACTTATATGAATATCATTTTCATAACATTTGCAGACCCACGAAGCTAACAAAACATCTCGGAGTATAATTCATCATATTTGACGTCCAATAAAGAACGCACCAAGCACTATATCATTTTACCTTGGGAGAGTTATCATACAGTAACCTGCTCTACGTTCTAGTGTGGCAGCATTTTAGACTCTGTTTCAATATGTTTTACGGTAAAACGTTGTTTTGAGATCTCTGCTTTTATCTTTAAATGCTGTTTTGACACTTGGCATATAAAAGCCGCACAGTTTTCTTGAAGAATATACAGATGAAAATGTTACGTAATAGTTTTTTGACTCAAGTTTATGGATGCAACTCTGCAATATTTAAACAGTGGTATTAGTTAGGTGTTTGGCTAAAGCACTTAACATCCGGACTGATTTTAAAACTATTTTGAGCTTGGCTGGAAACTTTAAAGACACTCTTATGAAGGTTTTCTATAACATTTTAACAGGAGACGGATTAGGAAATGTAGTAGCCAGACTGGAACTCGAACCCAGGACCTCCGAACACTAACCGGATATTCTATCGATTGAGTTACCTGGTCGTCGATCGACCCAGTCAAGTCCCTCATTCTTGTCATTATATTTAACTTAGGAATTGTCACAGAACCAAAACTTGATTATAAGCTGGATATTCCGTTTTTGCATATTCCACAGTTATCTGCCCTTGAGGGTAGATATTGATTGTGACGTCAGGCGTTTGCGAGCGTAACGTCATACTTTTCGGAGAAAACGACGTGAATTGCGTTCACAAAATAATGACGTAACAATGGATATCTACCCCACTCTGTAATTTGCAAAGACGGAATAGATGGCAGAATCATGTCAGCTACAACCAATTGATAACACAAAATCCCAAAATATAACGATATACCACAAAAGTCAACCGCCAGCAAATTACTATCCTCAGCGAGTGTAAAATGCAAGCAATTTCTGAAACTCTTTGTTGTCAGAATACAAAGACCCTATGTACTCTGCGATGTATTTTACCCTATTTTTTGGTGAAATGACGTTGTAAAATTGACAACAGTTTATTATTACGAGAGGATATGAACTTAAGAAATCGCGAAACTCAATCCATACAAGAGTGACAAATATTAAATAAGCTTTGTTACGAATTAGACTTTCAGCATAAACGAACACCCTACCAACCACTATACATTCACAAACATAGACATCCATACACTCAACAAACTGCATACAAGGGAGACCGTCCTTAAATGACGCTAGCGGTTAATATAACGTGGGTTGGTGTTTCAAAAGATACAAAACTCATGTATTTGACCTGCCACATTCATGCACTTAACAACATCCTCAACTTACCTACTTCAACGAAATTTGTCTAAAAATGCTATGGAAGATTTGTTAGGCTTAACGAATATACGGAACATATTTATTGATATCTAAATATATCTATTATTTCTAATAAAGGAAACTTACACGAAAACATAATTGTCTCAGTGATATTTTGAATGGTTATGTTGTTGAAATAGTTTTTTTTGTATAATTCAGTATAAGGTTTACTTGTTCAAATTTAATCAAAAGGTTTACTTGTCAAAAATAATCATAACTTTTACTTGTTCAAAATTGAACATAAGGTTTACTTGTTTAAAATTAATCCTAATGTTTACTTGTTCAAAATTAATCCTAATGTTTACTTGTTCAAAATTAATCATAATGTTTACTTGTTCAACATTAATCATAAGATTTACTTGTTCAACATTAATCATAAGATTTACTTGTTCAACATTAATCATAAGATTTACTTGTTCAAAATTAATCATAAGATTTACTTGTTCAAAATTAATCATAATGTTTACGTGTTCAACATTAATCATAAGATTTACTTGTTCAACATTAATCATAAGGTTTGCTTGTTCAACATTAATCATAAGATTTACTTGTTCAAAATTAATCATAAGATTTACTTGTTCAAAATTAATCATAAGATTTACTTGTTCAACATTAATCATAAGATTTACTTGTTCAAAATTAATCATAAGATTTACTTATTCATCATTAATCATAAGATTTGTTCAACATTAATCATAAGGTTTACTTGTTCAAAATTAATATCCAGCTTAAATTTGTAGCGCCTAAAACAGGTATATTCTACCGCAATGAATTTCGTCTATTCTACATTTACCATTGCAACACTTTACACGCGAGTTTGCCAACAAAAGACAAATGGCTGATACTTGGCCTACATTGAACTATGTTATCAGGTACATTTAACTGGATTTGCTTTTCATTGCCTCTCTGACGGGGATATTTCAAAGTTAGACCCAATAAACCGACTGTACACAGACTCTACAGTGATTTATCTGCAGACAGAAACAACATTCTGTAAGATGTGGCATGAAATGTCGAGATCCATATCATGAACAACCCATGTGTTACATTTACTGCTACAGTGACGCGACTGTGGTGGTTCGTCTTCAGTTTTACAAAGATGTGTAAAAGATATAGGGGTCTTATTAGGAGGTCTTGTTCGGCTGATTGTTTTAACGTGTATAGCCTTGGGAGGGACACAGAATCCTATTTACCAATACAATAGACATGCGATACTTTACTTGTTTCGCGATATCTACATCATTTATATTGATAGGAAATCCGCAAATGCTAATTTTTGCAAACTTGGTTTGAAATTGAAATCGCGAAATGAAAAAGCCACGATAGAAAGTTGGTTTACAGCAGTCCGGACACTAATAGACCGGAAAACTCACAATCCGGACATAACTGCAAGTCTAAAGGGAAACAATTATTTTACTGAGTAGAGTGATTTCGGCAGTTCTGTAAGTTTAGGATTCGGAAGAATTTATGGATCAAAATTTTCGCGATGTGAACTTAAACGAGAAAATTAACTATTTAACATTTTAAATTTCTTATATTTAAGAGTATGTATGATACAACCATTTTGCAATGCGAGAAAGCAATCCCCACGAAAATAACCAGATGTAGAGTAAGTTTGACAAAAGAGAAGAAGTGGGACGACTGGTCTGCCCATTGTCTGAATAAAGTGACCTTGGTGGATAGTTTTTAAATAGCCTTTGGTAGTAATTTTTAATGGAATTAAACTAACAATGGGAAAAAGTCTATAACATTTATCACAACATGTAATTACAAATATCAACAGCAAGCAAAAGATTTTTTTTATCAAAGAGGCAGTCCTTAAATGACCGAAGCTGTCAATAGGACCTAAAATGATTGATTATTTATATTCCATTTCAAAGAAATTTTCGACAGTGAACAGTTTGTAAATTACAATACATATGTTTGATATACAGGCGCATTCTACTTAAAACAACATATCTTATATGATAAAGTTAAAATTAGGCTATATGAGATATTGTTAATTTTTGTAGACAAGATTGTTAATAATTTGAAAAAATGATGATTGCATGCATTGTCTAGCATTCTTACTAAACACTTAGCCTATTAGCATGCTCAACGTAAATTCTGTGTTATTATTACGCCACTTTTCTCTCACTTCCGGATGACCCGGACATACCTGCGCTCTTAGACGATCTAGTTCCTGAGTATTTTTGTCGTTTGTGGCCATTTCTGCCGTGAGTTGCCTAATTTTTTGAGTTAATTCCTCCTGAAGTTTGTACTTTTCGTTTTTCAAAGTTCGTAAATTTGCATCATTTTCAACCCGTAGAACTCTATATTCTCCAGTAATTTTCTCTTTTTGTTCTAAAATTCTATGTGCTTCTTTTCTCAAAGTAGCAACAATCTGAGGTTCATTTTTGTCTAAAGTACTTTGATACATGTGTAACTTTTCGCGAACTATATTTAACTCCGCCTCTAAATTAGACCTATCCTTATTCCATAAGACCATCGCTTCACTTAGAGCTTGTTTGGCCTTTTCTAGTTCCGATTGTAAAGTACTATTATCTGTATGAAGTTTACCCAAATTGGTAGCGAGACTATCGAGATCTCTTTTGAGCCTAATATTTTCGGTTTGTATATCTGATTGTGTTACGCTACCTATCTCTGATATTTTTTCTTCCAAATCTGAAATTTCTTTGTTCTTTTTATCTATCGTTCCTTCCATCTCTGTCAACTCATCATTAAAATAGTTTATTTCCCGCTCTTTATCTGACACATTAGTATTAACTGTTTCCAAGACGACGTCCTTCTCGCGCAAACGTTCATCCCTCGTGCGCAAACTCTCGCGGAGTTCACGTAGTTCCTCGTCCTTCTGCGAGATTTGATCGAGCATGGATTGCATGTCTTCCTCACGCTGACGTATAATTTCCTCACGTTCCTGTAATATTTCCTCCTTCCGAAATACAACACTGACCTTATCCTGAACCATCGTCTCCAGTCCTTTCAGGAGCTTTTCTTTCCGAATATCCTCCTCTTTCAGTTTTGAAATGGATTCTCTCAATGAATTACAGTCCTCACTCATCTGCTTAGATTCCATCAAAAACGCTTCCTTCTCTTTATCTCTTAAGGCAATTTGAGTTTGCCAATATTCGTTCACCTGTAAAAAATTAAAGAAACTTTATATTAAAATTTGTCTTTGTTCAAATTATTGCATTTGTCGTGCATCTTTAGTTATATTTAGTGTAAAAAGGAGCGGGTCGGTGTGATTTATACACAGTGTTAATAACGATCTCTGTCACTCTGATGATGAAACATGAAGCTTCTTTGGCTCAGTCGGTGGAGTCGTAGTTTTTTTTACACACCGGAAACCTAGGTTCCATTCAAAGCTGGGACACTCGACAGGAATCATTTATATTTTCCCTAATCTTCTATACATTTAACCTGAGAGGTCCGTTTAATTATCTACATCAATCTTAGCGACAATAGTATTGACATTTTTATTTCAAAGTGATTTTGATGCAATGCTACACTTATACTTTGCACTTTGTTTCCATTTGTTCAACCGTAAATAAGGTTGAAATGTTAAGCAGACAGAAAGTAAAAGATACAACAATTACACTACCTAAGATTCCATTTGAACACAAATCTTTAATTTCTGCTTGTTAATGTTAGCCACTCATCCTTTACGCGTGATTCTACCCTTCTAGAATAGTAAAGCTTACCTCTTTTAGGTGTGCCTCCAATTCCACTACCTTGGAATGATAAACTTCAACTTCATTTCCAAGGATGATAATCTCAGCCTCGCTTTGCTGAAATGAAGATTATAAATTAGTCTTGTATAATGCCAAATATTTTTATTGATATTGCTAAAGTGTATCCATTTCATTCAAATAGAAACGAAATATTTTGATACAACCAAACACCCTAGAGTGCATCGCCGTTGTCATTCTAATCTGGCTTTAAACTGGAAGATTTTCAATAGAAGGAATGATAGTTTTAGTTATTGTTTCTTCGACAATTAACAGTGTCATTCAACTCTTTTTCATGACAACAAAGAAAATGACACGCTACAATCATATTTTATCTCTGCTTGTTGCATTGGTAACAGGAAGTGACCTACCGAGGGTGTCTTGGCCTTGACCGCCGATGTGTCGGCCCCGCCGATTGGTCGTTCAATGACGGTATCAACACTCCCGGATGGAGTTTGGTCTAGATCAGATTCGTCAGTGTCAGCCTGAAATGGGAATATATTCAATTGTAACTAAAATGTTTTGGAAAATTAATAAATCAATTTAAGAACATAAAATTAAGCAAATAATTCAAGGCATAGTTTGCACTTAGAGAAAAGGGATACCATTAGAATGAACAGTTATACATGAACGGTATGTTATCACATACTACATATTTTTAATCACCATATGCATATTTACGTGCATCATACTGAAGATTTTCGGATGAATTCAACATTTGCTCTCTTATCAGTATTTTGGATTTTCCCATCGAGATAAAATTGTTTTAACCTGATCTGTTCATCAATCATTTAAACACGTGGCACTTATGTGGCTGAGATGAATGTTTTGAATATGTATCATTCTGTAAAACAATATGAGGATCGTATGAATATCAATATCTGACTGAAGCCATTACTGTAATGCTTTAACCCAAGCTATACACACATACATGACACATTTTTGATTGATGTCGATTGTATTTCTACAGCTAAGGAAATCAACTTACCATAGCCTGACTTGACTGAAGGACCTTGTTTTCCTCCTCCAAGGTCAGCACGCGCTCACGCAGGCCCTTAATCTGGTCACTGGCAATGCGCAAGAGCTTTTTGCTGTCCAGAACCTGCGGGGAAGAAGATGTCACAATGTCAGCATAACCCAATTTTAAAGTAACGTGTTGATTATTGGTAAAATCCTCTACCAATTTCTAAAAATAAGTATTTTTATAATCTCATTCATAAAATCACCGGAACAGCGCTTTGTCGTTGTATTCAATGTTAACTATACTTGGGAATAGTTATAATACGTACCGGTGAAGAATGGTATTTTTCCCCATGGTAAAATGACCGCGGGGTAAAAATACCACCCTTCAAAATATCATGTTACGCCGGTAATCATAACTTACAATATAATATTATAGTAATATTGTAAACTGAATTATTTTCGTGTGTCTTTTGAATAGGCGTATTTCGTGGTCGATGAGAAGTCATAAAAATACTCGCAGTGGAATAAACAAAATAATTTATAAAAAACCATGGTAACTTATTAATCAAAATCAAATCGAAAAATTAAGTCGCCTTAATTATTCATCATTAAAACGCGAAATAGTCATAAACACTTGTTGAGCGTACGTTAATGCTCAAAGTTTATTGGTTGAAATCTTGAAATGAGCATAATACGTTATTTTTTGTTTTGTTTCTTGTTTGGAAAAATCAAACAGTGGCGAACTCAAGCTTGGTAGGACAGTGTTGCCGTAACTATCATTTATTGAGAGACTGAATTGGGTTTCCTGTCAGCTGTCTCGAGCACTACATTAACAGTTTACTATTATATGAAACATGTCATTTTCTAATATTACTGACAATCCCTAAAACAGTAAAATGTACTTTCTAAATGTCGTCATCCGTTAAAAGTGATAAATGGTGTGACATTAACGTAAAAGGAATATCAGATCTGGACATGCCGTCTCTTATCAACATCGACAGCTGAAATATTAGCAAAGGGATCGCTTACAATGTTTTAACGATTTTTTTTTGTATAATTTCAAAATGAAACCAATGGGGAGGATTACGTCTCTAAAATAATTTAATATAATACGTTCTTTAAAATGTTCTTTCCAAAATATAGTTTAACATTTCTCAGTTTAAAATAATAATATATTGACAAAGGCGAGTTAATTCCAGAATCCTTATATTGTCTTGAGAGTTAATTCCTTATTTCCCTCTTGACTCAAGGCCACGTTTGAATTTTTTTTAAATAAGTGGTTTATTTACTTGTGATATAAAATATCGCTTATATATTTTCATTCAGTGATGTATATTTTCTAAGACTCCGAGCAGCGAACCCTATCCAGTAACCTTATACTAGCAACGGGTAAACTAGTATGTATGCCGGGGAAGAACGGTAAATGTAATTAGTATGTACATGTATTAGTGTGTAAATCAGAATTAGGTGTCACCTCAGCAAGGGAAAAGGTACAACAGACTTTCTCACACTGATGAATGCTAAAGGGTACTCTTTATAAATAAACCAGTTGGTTAAACGAATGTGTTTAAAAGAAGAAAAAAAAACTTATTTACAGTCACAACGGTACTACTAAGAAAAAAAAACATGAATAAATCCGCACATTCAATAGGAAACCTTATCAATTAAAAGTACTCTTTTCGTATATCAAAAGTGCAATTGTCTTCCTTTTTAACGTTCTTGATTAGTTTAAAATACTTTTTGCATTTGCAGCTTCTCATTCCATATATTTTGTGGTTTGAGATTATTTGAGCGTATGAAATAGCACAACAACTGTATTTAATCGGTTTAGCTAATTACTGGTCGCTATGGCAACAAACAATTACACTTCAAGTTAGGTAACTTTAATCGTAGAGTAACAAGCGAAATATAATTTTCTGCGATTTTTATGGAAATTTTAATTACACAAACCAATTATTTTGAAGGCATTATACATACCATTCATAATTTTCAAATAGAAAGTGTTGGCAGTTTTTACTTCAGCATTGATGTCACTATTTTTTAATTTTATCGGGGTATAAAAAATTCGTCTGCAAACTGTGAATCCGCATATCTCTATTGTGACGTCTTGTTAACGTCGGGTTTTCGCGCCATTCTCGGAATTGTTTTTTCATAGTGGTATGCAAAAAAATATTGGCCAAACAGAAAGCCAGATTTGGTATGAAAACAAAGAAAAATTAATTATTAAAATATATTCGTAGTTGTTAACAAAATGAATGAAAGTGTAAAATATGAAGGCATACTTTTACTTTTATTAAATCAATATAAGACAAATATAACTTTAATACTTGATACTACCGTACAACGAAGCACACAACTTCATACGCGGTATTTGAGAATATGGAATTTATAAACAAAAGTTAAGAAAAATATATGGAATTTATAAACAAAAGCTAAGAAGGATATGGATTTATAAACAAAAGTTAAATAGTTTTATATTGTATAAACACCCGTGGAATGATTTGCTTATCATATTTCTTGTGTTTATGAGAAATTCTTAATAGAATCGCTTACATAAAAATGTTTGTTTTTAATATCGTACGGGTTTTTTTTTCAATTTGGGCGAAGGCTATTTACAAAAATTATTTGTTGTGACGTAATTGTTTATCTTTTACGTCATAATGGTGTTAATTTCGAGTGTATTTATGGTACAATCGGACATTAGACATGCTGTTCACACCGATAGCCTTCCTTTCGTGGGGATGATATTTTCTCAAATTTGAAAGCCTGATCCGCGAAATTTTGAAAAATAATCATATATACACTTTAAGTCTGACAGCGACAATTCAAAACCGCATGCATTTGATTTTATTATTTTCAGTTTAAATCGTGACAGGCGAAATGAAGTGGCTGTCATTCAAATAGAACTAGGAACGCGCTAACTCTTCAGGATTTCGCAAACCTTTTTAAAAAGATAGGTTAAGTAGAACTCCAGAAGACCAGATCGCGAAATTAAATCTTCGAGAAAACGCCTTAAGGTATAAATTCGTGAAAAAGTCGTTGCCAGTAACATGTTTCAGCAAAAAGTTTTATTTTATTCACTCTCGTTTGATAATTTTGAATTTAGGGGATATTATAACTATGCTTTAACAAATAATCTCAGTCAGTACAAGTGCACTTCATTTAAAAGGTGAAGTTGTCGTGAAAAATAACAACTATCAATCATGCCTTTTATTGTGATGAAACCTGGTGTAAACGATTTATTTTCCCACTTTCAGAAATTTGATCAGTTTTATTTGGTATAATATTACAAAACGATAACGTTAAAGTGACAATATCATAGGCGGATGATAGTGGCTGGTAATTCATTCATGTCTGTTTTCACCAACACTATGTATGGTGACTTATATCGATTGGGTGGGATTCTGTAGAGTTTAGCATAGAACTGACGGTAAATGTCAACCTCTCAGAAGGCCCACAAACGGATACAGCAGTTGTGTGATGCATTTAATGGATTTTTATTTCGGTTTACGCCCAATTCACAGCTTCAACCTTTTAAACACGACACCCCCTGGACACACAACCACACGCTTTCAATTTAAAATATATTTGTACTCGATTTTTTCATATTACAGAGTTATCACCCTTACCGCAAAGTATTCACTGTGGCGTCATTATTTTGTCGTTTTCATTGAAAACTCTGACGTAACGCTCTAAAACACATGACGTCACAATTAATACCTACCCGCAATGCAGATAACTCTGTAATATGCAAATATAGACGACCCGTAATCTCCGCCATACCACTTTATCTTTTGCAACAACTCGTTTAATTTTTTACCATTGTTTATTCAAATTCTATCTTTCATAATTTTAATTGACGATTTACTAATTGTTTTATTGATTAAAATGAAATTTAACACTGCATCAATATGTTTTTGTTCCATTTAAAGATGGTTCAATCGGGCATTAAGTAAAAACTGAAAGCATTTTAAATATTACATCATTAATAGATCAGTCAGATTGGTACCGGCAATAGCATACTAAGTACAATAAACGGATTTTTCAAGCAACGACAGTCATCGTTGCATCTAATTGAATAAAATGTATATCCTTTATCTATTGCTATCGATATTATCCATTTTGTACAGGAAACAAAATGGCGTTCTGATAGTTAAGCCAATCGGTATACTTTAGGGATTTCTCGCGTTACTGAGTCCGAGTAACCATATACCATATAAAACTATAGCGTGACAATGGAACTTTCCATCAATGTCCGAGGCCGTTGACCATTAATCTTATTGAACAGACGTGCGATTATTACCACAATTGGCCTTATCAAATGAACGCGTGATTCCAGCCACATTTGAAATAATCGAATGGACACGTTATACCTACCACATCTGACTTTATCGAATGGACATGTGATTCAAATCACTTATCAAATGGACACGTGCTTCCAAACACCTTTAAATTTATCAAACATACATGTGGTTATTATCACCTTTGACCTTATTGAAGAGACACGTGATTAGTTTCACTTAAAGAACACGTGATATCTTACCTCGTCTTGGAGGAGTTCCTTCTCCCGCTCGTGAAGCTTGGCGTCGTCAGACATGGCGGATGACAGGGTTTCCGTGGAAACGAGAGCTAGCTTCTTCTCTGTAGTGGCCACTTTCTTCCTTTCCTCCGCCAACAGTCGCTCAAGACAATTTATTCGCTTCTTGAACTGGTTCTAAAAAAGATAAAACAGCTAATCAGATATGATCACATTATTTAAATAATAACAAAACTGACAAATCGTTTCGCAAACATTTACATGTAAATGACGATTTTTTATGGTTGTTTTCTTATCATCATTCTACACATGGCCGGTTCGTTACTCTTGAAAGAAAATTTCACACAAATCTTTATGTACGTCTCCAGCGAAGCTTTAAGATAAAGCATGGATACACGCATT
Organism: Argopecten irradians; assembly: GCF_041381155.1. Classification (NCBI taxonomy): domain Eukaryota; kingdom Metazoa; phylum Mollusca; class Bivalvia; order Pectinida; family Pectinidae; genus Argopecten; species Argopecten irradians. The sequence continues at coordinate 13,975,233 of NC_091148.1, read as the reverse complement.
ACGTAATCACAACAAAGACACACAATATTGAAATTACCTACTCAAGTATATATCTGTCGTATGGATCAAAGGATTACATTATTCTACATGTAACTAAGTTTTCTATTGGCTGGTCAAGATTTGATTGCGCACAAAAGCAATCCCAAAATTATCTGAAGCTACCGATAACACTGAAATACTAAGAAATGTTTTCAAGATGGCGACGTTTGATTGCTGGATTTACATCTCATTAAAATAAATATTTATGGAAAACCCTGCAAATCTTAATCTTTAGCTAAACTAATCGTGGCTTTCGAAAAGGAATTGCTTAGCAGCGAATTTTGTTCAGTAAAAAGAAAACAAATATTAATATGTATAGCGATGAGTGAGAATTGTTAATGGTTTAGATCGCAACTGAAGAGAGAAATAAACTTGAGTTGATATTCAAATTCATAAAACTTCAATCTTCTGCAGCATGAATGGGTTAATTGTTCAGTAATAGCCTGCTTAGAGTATGGAGTCAGTAATGATATGAACTTTTATTACAAAAACGAAATGGCGTGTTGTCCTTGGGCTATACTTATTTTTACATCAACCGATACCTAACGCGGCCTATCTGTCGATGCGGACTATCTGCCGATGCGGACTATCTGAGCAGAATTTAAATTACCAAATGAAAAATATGCTGACTTTGCATAGTTAGATATTGAAAATCTATTTAAAAATAACACAACATACCCTCTTCCTCTAACAATTTTTTTTCTTTCATTTGGAAATTATTTTCAAACAAATTATGGGTAATAGGCTATTGATACGGTAATACAATAGGAAATTGCGGTACTGGGCTTAAGGTTAAATACCAGGCACTAGAGCTACACAAGAAAACATTTCATAAATTAAAAAAGAGATTCTTAGATTTAAAAGTGTCAACACTAGCCATTGACACCCATGGATGATGGTGTGTGGTAATTTGGCAGCTGATGGACACTGAAACCTTGAGGTGGTCAACTCATGATATAATGTCAGATACTAGCCACTAACATCTAGAGAGGTTCTGAGTATGGTAAAATGACACAGATTTCAACCATTCGACCTCTGTACCAACAACATGATAATTAATAACCGTATTAACACTAAAGAACGTTATGCGTTCCGTGGACCTGTTTTCAAAAGTGAATTTCAGTCACAAGGACGATTGTACGACCGACACACATTTATAATGATAATTTCACCATTAATGTTTTAAATTACTTCCGTTCTATTGTGTCATTTATTTTCCATTCAACTCCTTCATTCTAACGATACACCGCTACCATCAAATAGAAATTAATCAGCCCTACTACCGCAAATGCTTAATCTTCCGTAAAAATAAGTCATTGTGATCATTCTGATTCCGTCGCCAGATCTGAATAATAATCGACAGATGATTTCGTATTAATGCAGCAGGTAATAAATAGGTTATTTATATGATAGGTTTTCATTGAGCAAATACGTTAGGAAGACCTAAAATGGTATGAGGCTTGGAACGAGACACAATAGTCACTTTCTAGAAATTCACAAATGGTTTTTTTTAGATTTCATATGGATGTACATTGCTCTCAGCTATCATGTAACAAATGCCTTATTCTAAAATAAAACTTACGCATCTTTGTAAGTAATCTTTGGAAATTAATCTTATTCTTATAGCGTCGATTTTATTTTTCTCATAATGATTATTGATTTTGACCTTATTTTTGAATGTCATTTGTTATTTACCTTATTCTCAGTAATCATTGATAATTTACCTTATTATCACATGCCATTGATTTGTCTTAATCTCAGATACCATTAATGGTTATTTTGTTATTGCATGTCATAATATCATTTTTAATGTAAGTGATAATTATTCATTATCTTGTCTATTATCTAGTTTTTGTAATCATTCTCAGTGATGTGTTTAATTTGATGCATTTTTTTGTGGTAACCGTGAACTTGTACCAGTTAATTCCTAGTGATGATTTGTGAGGCTTGTTTTTGGTTTTGGTTCATTCTCTATAGCAATGTGCAGGTTTTGTTGTTCAGTGAATAAATTAAAACGATAATGACATATGAACCCAATGGAGCAGATTTTATAACCGATTGAACTCCTCCGAAAAAAGGTTATTTATTTTATCATTGCTTTATACAACTTATCATAATTTATCTATTGGAAAAAAAACTTTCATTTCAGAATCTGTATCCCACACCTGCTAATTTACATAACAGCATATGCTATAATTATTGATATTGAGTACATCTTATGTGTAAGCTTTTTGTACCGAAACGGCAGCTCCGGCGGATTTACCAAACGGATTAAAAATTGAGAATTGCCTGTTGCTTATGTCATGTCACCAATAGCAACAATCCATGAAGTTAAATATATATTTGTCGTAAATTATACCAAAGCTTGAGTATTTTTTAAATGAGTGTAAGTGCCTCGATTTCAACAAAATTATATTTCAATATAATTAAAAAAGGATAGAACAACAACAGGTGAGGCCTATGTAAGCTGTCTCCCGTTGTAAGTGCTGAACATGCATTGAGTGAGAATTGTGGTACAGCTATATAAGATCAAACCTTATCTAAATTACAACATTCTTACTAGATTATGTGGTAGTGAGGCCATGATTACATCATAATAGGTGGTCTTAAGTGATACAGATTACAGTTCCTAATTTACATGTCGTTTATTTTTTTATTTAATTGGCACTAACCGCTACTGACAGATAATATAATAGCACATATGGATCCGCACTATTACTCAAACACCCCAAAGCTTACATACCCAAATACGTAAGCTTGTACTATATAGTATTCAGAAAATATTTCTTCACGTGGATTTTTTCCTGTGAATTTTACATGAAGAAATATTGCATGTGTATGTTTTCTCAAACCTTTATATAATATATATCAATGATTTTTTTTCCAAATTATGCATCTTTTTCCATCTGTTTTGTCGAAAATGTTCCTTTCTAAAGGATAGCGATATGTACTTATTCAGTATTAATCATTAATCCTAAAACTTACACTCTCAAAAATGTTAGCTTATATGATGAAAGTACGTAGGCCTAAGCTCTTAAATGATACCCTATAAACCACACGTGATCGATCTGACTTGCATAGAACCCTTTCCCTTTTAATAGCATTACAGTCAAAATCAATTAACAAGTACAAAAACTCTTACGTCATAACGCAATGTATATAGAACTCGGGAATTAATCAGAACTGGTAGGTTCTGTTGCAGACAGATGATAAATTTGTGCCATTTTACCACACAGAACAATGTGTTACAAGAATGCCCTTTACAACCTTATCGCCATGTTTTATTTCTGGGTGCGTTCGAACAGTGCTGTGACATATCATAATTACCACATTCACAGCAACTCATTACTCTCAATCATGCACATATTACCCCATTCTCAGCAGACGTTTAGCGATATCCGTGACAAATCACGGATTCATAGTGCGCCAATGTAATAGTTATTTCTGTCGATTTTTTACGCCTTGATAAATATTAACACGCTTTATGACGAAACTATCAGTGAAATAATCGGTTTTTAAACAGTCAAGCTCCTCCGGAAGATTCAGGTCAGGTGCAGACTAAAAATATGCTGTGACCTCATTTTGTTCCAATGCCTTGTTTATCGCAGGGCTCTATAGGTAAATGTAGTGATGCTGTGCTGAGTATTTCAGGCTTTTGCTGTTCCACTGATCTGATAGATTTCCCGGGAGGGGGGCAGTAAAAGTGAGGGCTCGTGCTGTCTTTAACCACATGTCTATATTTATACTGAGTGAAAATTAACATGAACCATCGAGTTTGATTAACTGGGAGAATGTGGCAGAATTTTATGTGCCATGCCTTACACACGAATGTTATTTTGCCAGGCAATACCAAAACACCAGACATCTATACCTATATTGCTCTTAAAGATATTTCCGATAATTTATTTATGGGTGGACATGAAAAGGGACCAAAATCAAAATTATTATCAAGAGGAATAAGATATAGTGTCTATAGTGACAGAAAAGACCTTTTGTTTTTCAACTTTACGGAAACTCTTATATGACAGGTGGTAGTGACACTATTCATTAACGGGTTTCAGTAGAATGTCATTTATCTTGTCAATCTAACGAATATTGGTTCAAAAACTATATGAGAATATAAACTTTATTTGCAGATTTGTTAACAGTACAATGGACTAACTTTGGCTGTAATGTGGCAATTTAAGAGAATGACATTGGAATGGTTTCGTTCAACATTAGTACCCAGTATCCATAATTAGAGCTTATAGAGTTCACCTAGAAATGCAAAGTTGATAAACCTCTTTCTATTCTAGAAGGCCTTTATCTTGCATTTTGTTGATTTTTCATATGTTATTCCAGTTCTAAAAACTGTGGTTGTATTTGATGTGTATTAGTTATCTTTATCTGTAACGCTTATTCATTTTTGTTGTTTTGAGATTGTGACAAAGTACCAAAGCTTTGTTAAAAATATCAAATATCGACTTTGAAATATTGTCGTGATTGGAGCTCAATTTTTAGAAAGCAGGTCAAAATATAAAAGTGAAAACCTCAAAATATACAATGTCAACAGAACCAGATGTTCTGGGAGAGCGAGCGTCAATTGATTCACGGACGTTTCCGGCTCTAGAAATCAATAACAGATCTGGAATGTTCGTCGTCGGTTGCCCACGTAATCAGCTAACACAGGGTCGTGGTCTGATAAGCGGAGTATAAAGACGTTTAGCCACTGTGGTTTCAGAGGGTCAGTGATAGTTCGTCTTTACAAAATCAGATGAATAACAATGGCATCTCAATACACATCGAAATGCAAAGAAGAAATCCGACTTCTGTAATATTTCCAGGTAATATAGTGCTGGTAACTACAAAAGCATTCCCCATTCTACGAAGTTCATCAGCTATACAGATCAGATCAAGGGTGATTTTTTCTTTACACAATAAGTTTAACCACAATGATACCACAAGGTAAATCGAAATACACTGAACAAATTATTTAGTGAGGGTAAAGACAAAACCTTTCCTAGCCCATCGACGAAATTAGCGATACAATTCTAGATCAGATCAGGGCAGTTTGTCTTAACAAAAAGTATAACCACAATGGTACTATACTGTGTATAAAAAATGTAATGAAGAAATCCGACCTGAGTAATATATGCAGATTATAAAAAGAGTGCAACTACAGAATCTTCTGAGACCATCGACGTCATCAGCCATATAGACCTTGGACTTTTCTTTACAAAATAAGTTTAACCACAATGGTACTACAACGTATATCGAAATACACAGAACAAATCCGACTTGAGTAGTATTTTCATATGATATATGAGAGCAACTACAAAAACCACCACAGTCCATCAAACAGCTAGCATATCTGACGAACTGTAAGTGACCTTATCCAACAGCTGGAAAATACTTGTAAATCTTGGAACAGGTGAGAAAAGAGGAGAAACAATACACAATATCAATCATCTATTGTATATAAATTACCTTCAGGCGGACGCTAACAGGTTTCAACGGTACTGAGAACCTACGAAAATACAGATACATCATCGCCATTCTGACTGATCTCATGAGGCTAGTAATTGGCGGCTATAAAGTCCTAGAGAAAAATGTTGCACTGTCAGCGAACTATGAAATATGTTGCAATTATACTTAATATTAATACCCGGCCATAAGCCTGATTGCATAGTTAAGCTTGGATAAGTCTCATTCTGAAGGTGTGAAATGTATTTAATATATCACCGAAACACTTATGTGTGTTATGTTTAGGGAGGGTGGGATTACGTTTAAATGTGTTTGTTCCCTCTTTAATCAAATTTCTCAATTATGCAGCGATTTATTGGATCATTCGTAACTAAATATTGGTGCAATTTATTACAAGCAGGATACCGTGTGTGATTATTGATAACAGAGAAAAATCTTTTAATTAGTGTGGATTTATGTGTAAACAAACTTTTTTGTACTTTGCATTAAAATACATGTTTGATTTAAGTACATCGGGTGAATAACTGGCCGAGGTCTACCTCTGGGTTGCAAGTTCGGAATCCATGTGGGACAGTTTACATTTATATATCTATTTCATTAGGTTCAGATGAGTACATAAAATCAGTCATTTTCTGAGAGTGACCCATCAGAACATTGCAACTGATGCCGTAAAAATATCATAAAGAAAGGTTAGACGTATTTGACATCATGACTGAAGGGTTATGTACTTTATCCATTTTCTCTTCTTTTCTTCCTACTCTCTAATCTATATTTGTCTTTTTGTTTTTTTTCTTCCATTATCCTCACATAAGCAAAACAAAGCTGACTCGCTCTTTCATTCCACACTCCATGTGAGTATATATTAATTGTTTTCAATTGTTTCCAATCAACTGTCGATAGTGATTCTGTAATTATAATGATTAATTGTTTAAAGACAGTTCTGTTTATGATAAGCCACACATCACCATATCTGATTGTAACATTTCATATTATGTTTGTGAACTAAAATTCTAACTAAAGCATTCACTAAACGCCACTGTATGGCCATCTCAAAACGGAATCTTACATACGGACTGTGTCAAAACTAAATCACAAAGCAAAAGATACGCTGATTCGTTTTAGGGTTTACTACTTTTGTGATTTTGGTGTCAAATAAATGTCATGATATGATCATAGAGCTTCGGATACTTTTTTATATTACATTCTGTCCAAAACGCTTTTATTGATATTGTAATCCAACATCCGTGAGGATCTGAGGTATATATTGTTATAGTTTTGACACAGTTTCCATATTAGTTCCTTTCATTATTTTTTTTTACCTCAGACCGTTTCTGAAAGAAAATAAAGGGGTATACCACAAAGTAAACTAAAATAGAATAAGATTAACATGAAATACAGATAACAAAAGTAACACAAAAATGCGGTTATAAAAACGTAAAATCACCGATGCAGGTATGGAACGCTTGAAAAGAGGTTAAACGAAAAGTGAAAAGGGGTTTAACAAAGGTTTATAATAACGAAATAACGAGGTATAATCAAAATAACGCGAGAACACAAAAGTGTCTTACCTCCCAGTTCTTTTGTATAAGGTTTCGACCCCCAGTTTCCGGAGATCCGGGAATAGAACCGGATCCGTCGAATACTTCGTCACTTCCGGAACTGACGTTGCTAAGGGTACTAACAGTCCGGGCACTGTTTATACTCGAGGTTGCAGAGACGCTTTGATTCTCAATAAGTCTTTCCAGTTCCGCTTCTGCATCATCGGCCCTTTCCTTTACAATGTCGAGCAGGTTACTAAGGATCTGTAAACACAAAAAACAATGATATCATCTGATAAAGACACGAGGCAGCCTAAGTCTTTGTCGACAGAAAATTTGAATTTAAAACAAAAATCGTAAAAAAGACATTTTCGATGTGAGAATGAATTATTAATGACAATGACAAATAGCGTAAGCACATAAAATGATGCTACTTCTTCTACAGTTCATGACTGATGCTGCTAAAGCTTCATCTATAATAGTATTACTCGAACGCCCCCCGATCTAACATAAAGTTGTCAATGCATGCCAAAACTCGGCTAGCATGGCTTTATATTGGAGCTTCATGAATGGATTTATCTTGAGAGAATGTGGTGACTATGTTTTCTCTGTAAATTCGCTGCTATAGAGGACAGAGTTCATCGGAATTCCTTTGATAGATGCGGGAAAATGATCTCTCCCTCTACTGGCATTTCTTCTAAGCTACAACACATCCGGTATCAGTTGTCGTGTTTTTGTTTGTGCTCTACTCAAGAGTACCACTCATTAGCCTCTATCACTTTACATAATAAACCAAAGACCAGACAGAAACAGACTAGGTTTGTTTTCAAGGGATATCACCCCGCCGACGGATGTCTATTACATCTTTGCATATTGTAGAGTTATCTGTTCTTGTGGGTATCGAATGTTACGTCGTCATCCTCTGTGAGTAAAAATGACGTCGGTTTCTTTAAAAATGGTGATGTAACGCTCACTAAAATATGACGTAACAATCACTACCTACCCACAACGACTGATAACTCTGCGATATGTAAAAAAAAAATAAGCACTGAGAGACAACATTAAAATCTTAAAAGTTTAGGACATAATAATGTTGTTTGTCCCTTTATGGTCTTTGGTTAAATACGCTTGACAAAAGGTGGCGGCATAACTAACACTAGCCTACTATTCATGCTGTAATTGCTTGTGTGGGACGATTGATAATATACAACAGCAAAACAGAAATTAGAAAGTAAAATTAATTTGCAATCGTATTGTTATTTACGCTACAAAATTATTTTGTAGTTTATCGATCTAGACAATTGTATTATATTACTTTCACTTAGCGTCTTTTCGAAGGAAGAAATTACATTATCAAGAAGCCTCTTAAAATCTTTTAGACTGTTTTACGTATGAGTAGGTGATATATTTGTCAGTGAGGTAAGGTCTAGAGCACAACGTTTTTATCATTAAAATAGAGCATGGTTTAATTCCGCTTCCTATCCCCTTGCCTGTTAGTCTTATTTTGTCGAAATAAGTAATACTTGTTAAAAAGTTTTGAGAATTATTAAACACCTTTTAGATTTGGTCTTCATTATTTCAATAATATTTAAATATTTACCCCCTGAAAGCAAACCTAGTCTATTTCTCCAATACAACATTTACAATCTCATTCCGTCAATGGTCTAATGGCGACTAGAACTTAACAAATATGATTTTTCTCTTACGACATTTAGTATAGGTAACATTGCATTTTCTAAACGTCTTTCGTACCACAACCTTTAAATAGTCAGAGCACCAAATAAATTGTTTTTCCTAACATCTAGATAACCCTTGTGAACATTTTGTACTGACGAACAATAGAATGAATAGCCCTTATCAGCTGAGCGATTGAGCCCTCTGCCAAGTCGAGGACATTGTATGTGTGTGTATCATATTGCAGTTGTTCCTTGGCGGTTCGGTATCAGATGCGAGGTGTTAAATGCAGTTATGCTTTGTAGGCCGTTTTCACTTAGCAATAATCACTTTTTTCATCTCTGAATGTCTGTGAGGTTGGCTTCTTAAGAAAGAGAATGCCATTTATATTATTGGCAAATTAGGTTTTGGTTGTTTGCCTTAATTCTGCTAATACATATATCTCACGAAGGCGGATACTGCAACATCTTAATGATGAAAAGATGCATGTTGGAATCTGTTTTTCTACCTCGCTACAGTATGTTTGTCCAGAAGATTAGCAGCAATGAGCTACTTATAGTTCATCTCTACAAAGAATACCGTGGTTTAGGTGCGTTAATGATTTCCTTTAGTAGCTAATTACGACTGCATTCCATAGGCTAACGAACTCAAGTCCGGTAACGATTTGCAGGTTGCAGGTGGTTTTTTTTCTGTTGAGAAAATTCAGCGTGAAAGACAACGAAAATATATAGTTTTACATGTTGACGACAAAAAGGTAGATTGACCACTATTTCGCTCTAATTTAATCGCTTAACAGTTTGAAGAAATTATTTTGGTATTTGAAAACTGTTTATAATAGGAAGTATGTGTGGATACTTTCTGATTTGAAAACATTTCATGATTATCTAGATGTTCCTATCAAGCAAAAATTGTCTTATTTCCTTTCCTAGTTATATAACTACGAAAAAACATGAAGCATTCTTCACAATGAAAGATGTCGTATTTTTAGCAGTGGAAATCATTATATTAACTTTATTTGGTGTCAATCCTTTTCTTATGTACCTGCACACATCTGTGTGTGTTCATTAATGTTCTGATTAAGCAGTTCTACATTTTTCCATACATGTTCAATTGTTAAAGTGTTTATTTACTTAAACTCGTTGAGCATATTGTGATATCGAAGTCCATATTAATCATTTTTTAACTAGTGTTACAAAGCAATACATAAAATGTATATGTTATATTTGTCATCATTGTCTTTGAATAGAGGCATGGCGTTCATATGTATTCCGTATTTGCATATTACAGAGTTATCTGCCCTTGCGGGTAGGTATTGATTGTGACGTCATGTGTATGCGAGCGTAACGTCATACTTTTCAGAGAAAACGACGTAAATTGCGCTCACAAAATAATGACGTAACAATCGATACCTACGCGCAAGGGAGGTAACTCTGTAGTGTACAAAGACGGATATTTATGAGAAAGTTTTGGCATTATGGCAATTACGCTTCTATTACTGCAACAGTGTATAAGTATAAACGCGTATTCCAGTAAGACGTCTGATAATAGCTTACTATTAAACTCAAAATGCAATGCAGGATAATGTGCAGAATGATGTTCAAGTCGGTTAGAATTATCATTTAAATTCGATAAAAAATAATGTTAAATTGCTGATAACCTTCAAAAGCATATTACTATTAATTAATAATATCCTGGTTGAAAAGTCGGTTTTACAGACACGTCAACCTCCACGGAGCTGAATCTATGTCGTGTCAGAATAAAGTATTCCTCTTCCCGGTCAGGTCAACAGATAACATAGAAGCTTCATAAATATTTAAATATTGTTACATGTTGATTATTAATGTAGGAAGACAATGCTTGTACTATATATGGAATTACAGGGAGTTTTATCAGTTACTCTGGATCATATTAGAGGAAATGTTGACGTATACCAAACGTGAATTTAGACAGGCGTGTGGAAAGCGATATCCCTTTGGGGAAGATAGAATTGGAACTGGCGGTTGTAATACTATACTTGAAATGGAACATGAAATCAATTTCTCCGTTTCAGAGAGGCGACTCAATGCTAAAATACAAAGGATGTACAACGTGGTCGTATTTCGGAATACATGCAATTAAAGAACAAATCCAGAGTAAAAACATCAGTTTGATTTCTTTCTTTAGATATCTTCAATAACAGGTATAGACAAGTACGTAGGGTGGAGTTTTCTAAGTTTAGCGCCTAATTAACAGCCAGTTACGTAATGACGTGCCGGGTTGTTTTGGTGGAGGAAAACCATAGTACCCGGAGAAAAACAATCGACCAGCGATCATTACAAGGCAACTACCCTACATGGGATTCGAACTCGCGATCTAGAGGTCACATACAGGCGAGGAAACATCACTATATGCATGTTCCGATATGTTGACAACGGTGCAGCGACAAAACAAGAAAAACTCCATCCTAAACAAACAAATAATGCTCATGAACAAACTCAATTGGATGTGTGATAACAATTAGAGCAAGAAAACCATGAAATCAGATTTAAATGTAATGTAATTAAACTTCACAGTTTTTAATGTCTTGCAATCGGAAATGCATTTCCAGTCTTTTGTCACAGCTGATTTAATTTGCCTGAAACCTGAATAAATACCCGAGAAACCAAAATTGAAATAACTAAATGATGTAAAATAGAAAGAAAACAGAGATCTAGAAATTCCGTTGCATGTTTAACGTCAGCAATATCATGCTTAGCTAAATATTGTCCAACTTGAAGTTGTAATTTCGAAAGAAATTCAGTATACTTGACTATAATTTGAATTCGTTCAACCTAAATTCATTATGACAACAGTAACCAAACTATATTTATATTGCATCTCTTTATATTTTTATAACAATCTTTCCTAAATGAACATCACAAAATCAGTCTATGTATTTCCGGCACACAGCTGGAGTACATATACCGCTTTGCTTATCATGATTTAACTTTCATATTGAAATCATTTTATAATCCTTTAATGATCCCCATAGGACGAGGAACATTATTAATATTAATTATTTATGAGACCCTGTAATAGAGAAGCATTACTTTCGGAAAGTTATTAAAATTTGGGAAGGTTAAGGTTTTGTGGAATAGTTAATATATACATTCAAACCTGTCTATAACAACCACCCAAGAGACAGAGGGAAATGGTCTTCATAGTCATTTTAAGTATTTATACACAGGTTGAAATGTGTTGTGATTTACCATTTGGGACACTGTAAAAGTGTAAGCAGGTAGTCTTTATACACAGGCTATGTTGAAGGTGACAATTTATGACCTTAGAAACTTAGAAAAGTGGTCTTATTAAGCAGGTAGTCTTGATACACAGGTGGTCGCTAAGGCAGATTTGTCTGTGTTGTGTAAACTTATACATAACCACCATCATCGAAACTTGTTATCGTACTTGAATTGTTCTGACATTGAATACGCGATTGGCAAAAAACGTTAAATGGGTCAAGTACCGTGGTTACGCAATGGGGGTAACTTATAAAGTTCCTATAATAAAAAACTATCGGTAAACCTAACATTAAAAAATAATTAAGTTAAATTACCATTCTACAATTTTAAGACGATGTAAGTGTTATCTGTGAACTAGGTATGCTTCGTGTAAGTATTACTCGGCAGGTTGTGCCAAGTAAAGAACACCAATTGCATTTGAACTTTTTTGGTTGTATAGAGAAGGGAAGAACATATTCTTTAAATTGAACGAAATTTTCGAAAACTGCGGAGGAAAGTCAGAGATATGGAATAAATTCTGCATGTTAGCTACATTCTACAGTATGGCATGTGTGATGTTTCATGACAAACGGCTTGTAGGCAAATCACCAACCACTTCAGTACCTACACAAACACACAGTACACAGAATACAGATGGAAGTAAACTTGTTTAGCCATTCTGGTGGGTGAAACAGGACATTCTAAAACAAAAGCCCTAAAATAAGAAAAGTGAAATTTGTTTGCTCAATTTTAGCGGTGATAAATCGCTGAAAACTGTTAACTCCAAATATGCACAGCTATATCTGAAATCGTTTACACAATCATGAATATGAAATAATTTCTATGTAATTTCCACTTGGTAAAGATGCATTAAAGTGAATACATAGATGGACAATGATTTAAGCTGATACTTACTATCTTGAATAAAGCATCCTGTTTCAATCCAAACAGTTATCGAAACACACACACACATATATCGTACGCATATACCACTTAATTAACTGGGCCACGCACGTGCGTAAGCGCGCGACTGCCCACGCTTCACTGACAGTTAATTATAACCTGCGTAATTTACACGGCCCGTCCGGCGTGGAATTTCGAAACGAGCCGAAACAATGTTACGGTGCTAACCTGTCTGTCGCTTGTAACACACAGGCACTGCCGCTGTACAAGGCCGAGGTAGTATATATCACTGCAAGAGAACTATGACGGGATGAGGTGGAAAGAAGATGTAGAAAATCAGGTGTTAGGGTGGAAGGTGGAAGGCTGATATAGGGCACCAGGAATTACTTAGGGTAGAGGAGGAAGGTGGATGTAGGCTATCATAGCGTGGAAGGTTGAAGGTGTATATATGCAATTACGGGTAATAATGGAAGATGGAAGGCAGAAATAATGCAGCTATCGGGGGTTAGGTTGGAAGTTGGAAGGTAGATGGAATAGAGGGTAAGGTGAATAGATGTTCACAATCAGGATTTAGGGTGGGAAACGGAAGGTGGATGTATAAAATAATAGAATAGGAAGTGGAAGGTGGATGTACACTATTTCAGGTAAGGATGGAAGGTGGAAGGCGGGCGGAAACAATGCATACTATTACAGGTTAGGATAGAATGTGGTAGGCGGACACAATGCAAACTATTAGGGATCAGAATGAAAAATTGACGGACAGAATCAAGCATAAGGTTGTTAGGCGGATGTGCATAGTTATCTTGGTGAAAGAGGATAGAAGTTAGGTGTAAAATCTCAGAGGTAATATGTAAGTGTCAGGTGTAAACTTAAGCGAATGAAATTGGAAAGTAGAAATAGAAGTCGGGGTTAGGATGAAAAGTGAAGCATAGATGTAAACAGTCAGTGATATGAGTTACATGGAATATAGAAGGTTGGAGTCAAGCGTTACAAGTCATGGAGGACGAGAAGATATAATTAATGCGATTTAGTCGCTAAAGTTTGTGAAATCTTGTAAAAAATGATAAACTCTAACTCTGAAACTAATATACGAGAATACGACAAATCATTAATATTTTGAACTTGTTTAATTTATTCTAAAACTACTTGATGAAAAAAATCTGAAATATCAGCGTATGAGTGTTTGATAGCGGCCGATCAAAATGTAATAAATAAGCCTTCATGACATGTGAAGTTATCACAACTTATCATAAACCCTCTTGAATGGTGTCTTCCCACACGACGACATTTCATGTCTCGGGCTAATTAAATGGTGATACCAGACAATGGAGTTTTAGTGCTTAACTACAGACAAGGCTAAATCCTTCTTCGTCAAATGGAAAATCATGCTCAACTCCCAAAAGGACGATAAGACTCTGCAATGACATGTGTAAAGCAACAATCGCATTTGTAGCAGCAAACTGTCCGTGTCTTTTTTACCCTTGTCAGCAAATACGTTATCGGTCCTATCACTGTCGCTCTGATAGCATTACACGGCAAGGAAGAAGACTTGTGTCTTCGATTGGTCATGCATCTGTTTCATTTGTTGAAGTCCTCGATAATATGGATAAATCCAGCTTATTACACCGATGAACACTATCGGACATATCCCGTCAATCATTGGAGATTAACTACCGTTATCTATCCTTTACATATAGATTAATACTGTTATTGTGCATATGCTTGTTAAAATGCTTCATTCTCCTATCGCGATGTCCAGTAGTTATCTATAAGGGTTGATTAGAGATTTGGCTTTTATTATTATCTATACTAAGTCGTATATCATTAGAAAGGTAGCAGAGAACAGAAGTACCGACTGACAATGGTATTCGTAAAGCTTAAAGATGCTCCTCCGCTGACAAATGGTATCTTTTCTCTATCAAAAACATGAGCAGACGATTTAGTATTTTTCTACAGTTACAATAGTTACTTACTTTACACCATTACCACCATTGAAAAGTTTAAGCTTCTAATTTTACTTCAAGTTCAAAATATGAAAAATAATTAATTGCATCCCGAAAAAATTCCGTGGCACTATATGCTATATGGAACGAAGTTCTGATTGCGCGTGCACCAAAAGCAAAATACATTATTTTACATTATTCTTTTTGTGTTAATTAGACATATATACACACCAATTATTGTTCAAATGATGAATATCATTTATGCTCTGTCGGCGGTGGAGCATCTTTAAATAAGCCGCAGGTACAGCTAATGGTATTATATTTCATGGATCAACCTTGAACACTTCTTCTGTCCTCGATATTTAAATAATAGTAATATTTTCCCTGAAACACCACCGACGCCTATCTGAAATACTGTAAATAACTTGATTTTCGTAGTATACATATTTTCACGTAATTGCGCGAGAGAGTTCAGACGCGATTAAACGCATAATCCGTCTTTGCATATTACATTGTTAGCTCCCTTGCGGGCAGGTATCCATTGTGACGTCATTATTTTGTGAGTGCAGTTCACGTCGTTTTCTCCGAAAATTTTGACATTACGCTCGTAGTAACATGACGTCACAATCAATACCTACCCGCAAGTGCAGATAATTCTGTAATATGCAAATGCAGAATATAAATGCACGAGTGTGAGTACGAACCTATGATCACCTCTGATCGCGAATTTATGTATTAACGACTATAATGAAAATAACGAAACTGCAAAATACTGTAAACAAACTTTCTTTCGCGTGCGACTTACTTTCGCGAATTTCGCGATGCAAGTGATATCAGCGAGTGGTAATCTTCGCGAACATGTTGTGGGATAGAAATCGTGAACTTAAGTAGCTGCGAAATATGGTTTGTTTACAGTATTATACACAATAAAGCGGCTTTACTATAGTATCCTTTGTTATAACATCACATTGTTTTATTTCTTTGTTCCTTTTCTGTCTACCAAGAGTTTTGTTGTGCTGAGCTCAAAGCGGTTGCCATCTATTGTGAAGATGAATGTCCCTACGAAGAGCTATTATCTCTGTATTTGGTATTTTACTATTCTAACCGCTTCTCATGAAGCCTGATCACCCCCTGTTGTCACATATATAGGCGGTTTTCACACACTGTCATGGGTTTGTTTTTCGTATTTACACTTAAACCGGAATCAGCTTTCCAGTATTACCAGTGAACCCTAACGAGACTACACTAGCATATTTATGAAATATTCTGAATAGACGAAGGCGTTGAGTTAGAGTCCATATTATTATGATTTTGTTTGCGAATGCATGCATTATGCTTCCTTAGGACATGCCTTTCTATTTCATTATATATACGTATGAATTATAAATATGAACTTATTTGGTTTTCACTGATTGCGAAACAATTTATACAACTTACACAAGTAATATTTGTTGGTCCGGATGAAAGCGCGTATAAAGTAAACGTATTGTCCTTTTGTGATAGCGGATTTTCTGCTTTACTTTAGATATACAATGTACCTCAGTCTACCAGTATGTAATACATGTTGCGTAAGGTAAACATGAATGGAGAGGTGGTAAGGTGGATTAAGTGGAGATAGGTTAGGTACATCCTCGATACTCCAGGGGTTCTGATCACATTCGATCTCTACACCCCTGGACTTAGACTGGCCACCAGACCCTAAGTTGCTGATAAGACTTTCACAACAGACTTCTTTACTATATTATCTCCCCCTGGTTTAAAACTCTAGAAACAGGCATGTAGTAGAGACAAAAATAATCAAGCCAATTTTTGGTGATTTCTTTTTAATATTCTAGAGACTGGTGGCCAGTCTTCCCTGGACTATCTCATAGTAAAATTGGAGGCAGCTCATTGGAAAACATTTGATCAATTACAGGTTAGCTAAGATTTTCCTTTGAAGACTACAGAGAGAGCGACGCCCAACTTTGAAGTCACACAGCCAACCACAGTGTACCGTTATACGCCTCTTTTGATGTACATCAAATGACTAATTTACCTGGTCTGTTCTATTGCCTCTAATTTTACTACGAGATAGTCCAGGGGTGTAAAGATCGTAAGTGATCGGAACCCCTGGAGTATGGATGATGGGTTAGGTACGTCATCAAATGTTTATTGTTGCGGATATGAGGTAGAAAACGCAATCACCATTTATATATGTTAAGCGCTTCAAAATGTTATGGTATTTTCCTAAATGCTAAATCTATGTATCTATGATGATGAACATGCGTATATGATTGATGTTAGCATATCAATGTTCTAAGGGGGTTAAAAATTCCATGGAATTTGTATAAGAGCAGTTTATCGGCAAATCGATCTTTATCAAGACAACCGAATTTGTAAGGCGATGAATATTTGAGTATTCGTTCCTTATTTACGATAGTGCTTGCAGAGATACAACTTCGAGGTAGAGTACGTATCGTTTGATCACGATAAAACGGAAACAATCGAGAAACGTGAAATTCTTATAGCCATCTGTAGCTTGGTTTGCCTTCGTTTTTTAAAACGCAACCGCATTTATCTTCTTAGATTAGTAGCCAAAATTCCAACTGCAGGAATTTTCAGAAAGCACGTTTGCTTTCATTAAGACAGCCATCATGGATTCAGACGTTTTGTATTTAAATTACCACCTGCAGCTAGAAGTGCAGAACGCTTCGACGATATTGTCCAGAACCCATTTTACATTACTAGAACATCGTAACACTGCATGTTACGATATCAGGTTCACAAGCATAACTCGTGGGGAGGAAGGAAAACTACGTTAGACTTTCTCATGATGGTAGTAAATATTTGTTTCCGTGATTGCTACTTAAAATATTTGACAATTTTCTACTACATTAAGAGCATGACTCTATATGTGATTTGATTGAACATTGTTCTTATTCCATATAACATTATAATTCAATTTTGCTTGCTACGAGCATTTTCATTGGCTTAAAAATTTACTTTATCAGCCCATAAAGGAAAAAATGGCGTCGCCGTTTATAACGTTGCTTCTGATTGGCTGAGATGACGGCGTAATGATTTCATAGACAAAAGAGTCCCAAAATGAATCTTGAATATTGAAGAGATTATCTTTAGTAAATTGAATTATAAGGATTAATTTGAATAGATTTTTTTATGTTATGGAGATATAACACAAAAATCTGAGTGTACTCTCATCATAAACCGCTTCACGGTTTATTTAGAGTACACTCAGTTTTTGTGTTATATCTCCATAACATAAAAAATCTATTCAAGTTAATCCTTAAATAATTGTCTTGGATGAGAAGAACATGGTTATATTTGTTTGTTTGACAAGTTATCTATTTCATATAACTCCATGATTTTCATTGACTATAAGAACATAGTTCTATATTTTTGATTAAGAAGTTACATATATTTACATGACTATATTTGTTTACTCTGACTAGTAGAAAACAGATCTATATATTTTTGACGGAGAAATAACGTCGATTTACATGGCTGTGTATGATTTTCTTCACATTTGTTTTATTTGAGAATTGATTTAGAGGCAGGCCATGCGTATGAATTACTAATACTGTTTTTTATTTGAAAAGTAACTTAGAGGCTGTGAGTATAAATTACTAATACTGATTTTTTATTTGAAAAGTAACTAAGAGGCTGTGGGTATGAATTACTAATATTGTTTTTTAATTTAGAAGTGACCTACATTTATATGAAAGTTAATAACTGTTAACAGAAAAACATACTTAAACGATTTTATATGGTTAATGATCAGTAAACATCTGAAAATAAAGACACATTGACATTACGTCTTGAATCAAGACCAACGTACAATGACAATAACAATATTTTGTATTTGAATGTAACAAAATTCTTGCCCTTGCGGGTACGTATTGATTGTGACGTCATGTGTTTTGCGAGCGTTACGTCATACGACATAAATTTCACTCAGAGAAAATAATGATATACCTACAATGGATACCTACCCGTAAGGGAGTTAACTCTGTGATATTCAAAGACGGAGTTCATAATCTACTCCATGATGTCTTTGGATAACTTTACCAGCATTTATCTGAAGATTGAATGATATGACTTTCCGTGTACGACTTTCACAAAATGATTGCTGAATCGAGACGTCAGCGAACGCAATCCATCAGGGTTGTAATTATCGGGAGAATTGTCCAACCACCTGCCACAACCTATCGCATTTAATCAATGGCTTTACATATATTATGTCATTAACGTCATAATGGATGCCATTCACCAATATAACAGCGTTGTTATCCTGCACTGTTTCCGGGAAACCAGCGGATCATTTTACCCCGGAGATCCTCGGAGATTATCACCTTATATTGGAGACCAGAGAAACGGATTCCCAAGGGAGTCAGACAAGAAAATTACAACCATTTCATTGTGAAGACCTTAAATGAACGCCTTCTTATATCTGACTCGTCTGCCTGAAGATCTCTAGATTAACATGAACTTAGATTTACTTTTACAAATGAATTCAAAGGCTTTATAGAGAATTACTTTTCTACCAGCTGACAGCAAATTGCACATTTGTATTATAGTTGTGTCATTGCTTTCTCTATTTTGATTTTAATATAATTTTACGTTAAAAAATTAAACAATTTATGTATAAGTGGTAATGAATCTACTCGCAAATACACATACCTTACCATGCTTTACCAATTTTATTCACAATTAAATATCTGTTTTAATGAAGTAATCTTAAAATACGTTAATGTATCATATATTCCGCATTCAGATTTGATGAAAAGTATTTAATTATATTTTCAATTAACAATCGTACTCCAGAAGGAGAAGAATTAAAGAGAATTTTAAAGAATCTAATCAATATAAATGTCAAATTTGCATATGAAGAGAAATTCATACTGATTAAATTATTAAATCATATATTAGTTTCACTGATGAGATACAAGAATTGTTTTTGGTTTTTTTTTAGAAAAAAAAAATCATCTGTTTAATTCACAATATTATCATGCCAAACCAAATTATTTAAAAAAAAAGATAAAATCTTAAAAAAAACAATAATTTCAAAGTTTAAACAAAATCGGCCGATTTCGAAACTAAAGCCGCAAAATATAATACAGAGAACCCGCGATAATACGGAAACTTCCGTCCCAAGCCCAAACCGTTCGGATTGCCTTATTTCATCGAATCAATAATCAAATACTTAGTACGCTTGTGATTTTTATCAATAAGCTATCAGCGTTTGGATTATCGTAGGTCCACTCTAGTGATAATGTTGTCACGAATGACTTTGAATCCCAAGATGGTTTTAACGACCACCACAGATCTAATGGATAGGATATTTTGAAGGTGTAATTTGATCAACCACTCTGTTCGCGGGCGATGTCTTCACTACACAGTATTCCTACATACACGGTATTGGATAGGTCTGGTGTGGGCCACAAAACGAATTACTATAACTTGGTCTAGAGGACCCCCCGCCATGGAGATGTTATCGAGGAGACAAACACGCGACTCAGTTCTAAATGTAGAACGGTTTTTGCCTGTACATCATTAACATGTTCATGACTCCCATCTTAAAGACCTGAAAGACGCTGCTCATGTGTAAAAAGATCAGTTGGGTGGTTTATATTAACTTCCTGTTAACAGTCAAGGTCAGTTATGGAAGACTTCAGGTGGATGCATGTTAGTACGTGTATAGTGGGTAGTTCGTGTTTTGGGAGACTGGTATTTTGCCTCTTTTTGTTACTGGAACGTGTGTCCCTTCTATAGTGTTATCTCACTGAAACATTCCACTAGAGAGACAGAAGTAAAACACACCACCACACTATACTGGCAACGGGCAAAGCAGTCAAATTAGATCCCTTCATACTGAACGCTATACAGGAGTAGAAACTACTACTCGTATTGACTATGGTGTGGCCTACCTCACAGGGGCGAGCGTTCAAATACAAGCCAAAATATGAGGCGTTATCAGCGTTAGGCAGGGGCAATATTTTGTATGTCCAAGCTGAGTTTAAATTAAATGAAATTCTGAATATTTTACACCCATGTGATTTTATGAATGAACATAGGAAAACATTTCCCGTTTCTATCAAACACATCAGAACCTTAACTCTATTATGACATGTGAAATGCCATCCCATAATCATTTTTACATCTCGATTTAGCGGCTCAGAACTACATCAAGATCGGGGATACACTTTTCGTGTATAGGGTACAATAATATTCACCCATAATTCCTGCTCAAGATAAAGAAGGCGATAACAGTACTCAGTGTAGGAACAACATTTACATTTATAAACAGCCTACAAGGGCAGGAAAATTCATCCGATGATAAGGGTACATATCTGGAAAAGCTAAATCCCCAGTCTAAACGCGAACGTCTATAACATTATATAATGATTTAGTGATTCAGCTTATGGATTTAAGAATGGAAACACTAAATAGAGGAACATTTATTTTAACAGAACCCATGAAGACCCGATAAATAGTTTTGTGTTTTACTTTTTCTTTTTCTTTTTTTTTCCTTTTTTTTTCTTCTTCTCTTTTTTACATTTTACTGGACAACTATCCCTGCCAAGTGTTACCGTGAAGGACTACAGCTGTTCATGCTGAATGACGAGCAATTGATGTCATAACCACCAGTTGGTTCCAAGGGACCAACTTCAAATGGAATATTTTCAAAAAGTGATAGATACTGCCATATTTAACTGATTATAGTATAATATCCTTCTGTAATAATTAATATTTTCATACTAAATTTGACTTTTGAATTGGTCGATTTTTTTACCTCTAAAAACCCTGACGTTATTTTGATCACAATATACACATCGACTTTGCGCATTGATTTAGAAAAAATAATCCTTTGATAAATCGACGTAATCGTTCATTTTTTTAAATTTCTTTCTTGTAGTCTGGGGAATTAATTATAGGCGAAGCGGATTCTCCAAAAAGTTTACAGACCCGATGGAATTCAAAAATAGATAAATCAATCCTAAATAACAAAGATACATGAGTCTGGTTTAGAGTTCCGTACTATTGTACTTTGTAACGACCTACCTCCCAATATCATTATAACCAGCCTGGTATATTGGCAGACTGCGCTCGTTGGCCTGCTATCCATTACTCCCAAGACAATGACGGTAATTAGATTAACAGAGGATATATATAGTGTATATTGTACTTTAGGTTAGCTATACTTTCTGTTTCATAAGTAACTCAATTTCCAGCACAGCGTGGTAGAGCCAATCAAATACCTCATTACATTTCCTACCTACGGGAAGAACCAATATAAATCTCTGATAAATATAACCGTGATTCTAAGACAATTTCGCAACACGTAATTTTCTGACATTTTGAACATGCTTCTTTTTTGTGCCTACTCCTTATCGATAAATAGTATCACTTAGGATGATAGGCTTCAATCACTTAATACAAATATAAGACATTGAAATTCATATTACAGAATTTGTTTTGTTTTTAATAAATATATACTGTTTAGTTCCTAATATCGCGGGGTTTTAATTTCGCTAAATTCGAGTATCCATCCAAATTCGCGAAATTAAATGTCTGGTGAAATTGATCACAATCATATCCTGTCGTTTGAATGACGTTTTCAAAGGTTACAAAGATAAATTGCGAAAATAAACCTTCGCAAATAAGTTCCAAACAGCAATTCGCGAAACTTTACGCCCGCAGAATTTAATAATTATACATTAGGGACCGGTTAAATATCCTTCAAAAGCAAAGGAAGGAAACTAGAGCAACCAGACGTGTTACGGCGTCTGTCTGGTGTCTAGTCAGTAGTACTATGAGGGGGAAGGTAGAGGGCCGCGGTAGCCGCGTAGTTAAGATATCCCACTGGTCGGTTGTTTTTACTCCACCACAAACCTGGCACGTCCTTAAAGGACCCTGGCTGTTAATAAAAAAATCGCTGTAGCCGAGTGGTTAAGATTTCCCACTGGTCGGTGGTTTTTACTCCACCACAAACCTGGCACGTCATTAAAGGACCCTGGCTGTTAATAAAAAGGTAGTTGTAGCCGAGTTGTTAAGATGTCCAACTGGTCGGTGGTTTTTACTCCACCACAAACCTGGCACGTCATTAAAGGACCGTGGCTGTTAATAGGACATTAAACTATCAAAACCAAACGGATTCTAATGGAAAAAGACAAGGCAAATCAGAACACTATATTGACCGAAGGCATTAGTATTATTCCAAATGAGTAAGTGAGTGAGAAAGTGATGTCTTTTGTAATCTGTCTCTGTACTGTTATATATGTGGGAAAAAACCAAATAAATGTTGTTTTCAAATGAAATGAAAACTTCACTCTGTCTCAATGTAATATTCAACCACAGCTGCATTGGGAGTGAATAACGCATAACTTTAAAATAACATATGTTCTCGTACTAAAAGTTTATACTTGAACATTTTTATATCAACCTTGACCGAATTATTCACTTTGGACTAGTATTTTTCAAAATATATGTGTATTTTGCATATGAATTTACTTTATTAAACTCGTACAGCCAACAGACATATCTTTTAATCAATGTTATCAATTGCAGATCAGAGTAACATGGCGCGTCCATTGCGTGATCAAACATCTCCCCTAAGACTACCACCGTAGTCTTCCAGGGATACAGACGTTACTTTGTACGTTTTTAACATAAGGAAAATCTCGGAGGCTTAGGTTATCTACAAACAGTAAAAACAACTTTTTGTTCTAAGCAAAAACTCGGTCGGTTAGCCTTTCTACATAAGTAAAAACAACTTTTTATCCCATGCAATACCACGACCTTGATCGCTTAGGTTTTCTACAAAATTTAAAGGCAATGTTATGTTGTAAGCAATACCTCGATCGCTAAGATTTTCTAAAATATCTAAATCATTTTTCCGAAGCAATGCCTCGATCGCTTACGTTTGCTACGAAAAGTTTTTTTCCAAAGCAATGTCGCGATCGCTTAGATTTTCTTCAAAACACATCGATCTCCTAATGTCTTATAGGCTAGCACTAAAGTTTATTGGCATTTTACTCCTAGGCTCGCCACGTTTACTCCCAAAGTGCTTGTGTATTACACACTTCACACCATTGTTCTCTCGGGTGTCAAAATATCTTTAACATTCTGATGAGTTTGACAAAGGTGATAACTGGACTGAATAGCACCCTTACATTACAGAGTATAGTAGTGTGATTCCATAGGGCGTGCTAGAGAAGTTAGAACCAGCGAGAGTTGTTTCTTATTGAATAATTCTCGTCTAAAAATATTCTTCATTTGGATATTACAGAGTTATATGTCCTAGATGGCAGGTATTGAGTGTACGTCATACATTTGCGAGCATAACGTCATACGAAGTAATTTGTGATCACAAAGTAATGATGTCACATTTGATACCTATCAACGGGAGAGATGATTATAATATTCAAAGACGGAATACTCTTTGAATATCCGAAATTTTTTCCGGATATTTATAAACATTTTCTTTAAGTTGTAAAGTATCATTTACGCAAAGATATCGTTCCAAACTAATAGAAATGTTTATTTTGATGAATTGTTCGATGACATATGTACATTGCCATCTTCGTCAGACAAATGACCATGCAGCATAAGTGTACAGAGATGTAAATGTGTACGTCAAATTGTCTTTGAGTAAATGTGATCGAGATGGTGTACGGATTGTCTTCGAAGTGAAAGTCGAAGGTTGATGTTCGTAGATCGAGTTTTAACATAGCATTTAGTAGTCATCTCACTAAACAGTATACTCTTTGAACGTTCTTCCAAGCGTCTAACATCATAGAGCTAGTTGTAGCATACAGCATAATAGTGATAAAATACGTTACCTGTGAATTGGAACCTACACACAAACACCTACTCCGATGTTTATGACATCACATACTATGTCCAAGTCTGGACTCTGCACCACCTCCGGGGTAGTCGAATTTGTGTTGGAGAGGATGCGTTTTCAATCTGTCTCAAAGTTTTGAAAATAAACTATACAACTCTGACAAATTTCGATTGAGAACATTACACACTGTCTTCCGGGAGTTATTAGCACCACTGCTTTAAATACATTCCATATCCATAATTTAGATGCGAGTATATATTATTTGCTTGATATTAAATTATAAATCCATCACTGATTCACATGACTGAATATATTCCTTGTGATGAACAAAGCCTCGTCTGCTAGCAGAACTTTACCATTCTCATAGCGACTGTTATTTCAAACGAAATCATTCTGTCTATGTAAATACCACCGAATCGCGCGAAATGAAAAACCAAACCCAATTACGGAGAAATGACATCAGTGTTTGAACACCACTGCAACAGTCACTGAAACACACCGCGTAATGTTGAAGATGTTCTACCACAACCGCAAATTTACATCCTGTGGGATGTAAGTGTCCTATCGAAACCACTTAGACAAATCACTAGTTGCCTGAGTATGAATAGACGTGTTCCAATTTGGCCTTGCTTTAAGTCTTACGAAAGCAGCAACATATTAAGGTAGGAATTGGAACAGGGTTCGCTATGAAAACAGACACAGGCGTTCCCCGGAGGGCCTTGAACACAACTGATACGGACTCAATAACACATGCTGTTAAACGGTCTACAGTGATTTTTCAGGTACTGGTATCCATGGAAACACTAGGTGTTTGACCTCTAGTAATTGGGTTATGACCTTTGACCTGCCGACACAGGTGGCTAGTGATGAAGGGAACTGAGAACATATTTAGATATCTGACCATCGTTATCACAGTGAGCAAAGATTTGATTGGTTTTGTGTGTTGCCTCCACACTCGCCCGGGGGGAGGGATCACCATGGTAAATCAATATCGTATCGAGGAAAAGATTAGTACGTGCTTTACGCGTTCTGGTTTACCCTGGGGATATGGGAGTACGGATTACTTATTTACACTTATATACAGGGCAGCAAGAGTAAGTACTGTCAGATGGCCTATAGTTTCATTCGGCATGAATAAAGTTTACACCAAGTCAAACGATATGAAAGTTTGGGATTAAACTAATGTACCTACAAAAATGGATGCAATTTTGCCTTCATTGATTCTTTAGTGATATTAATTGTAGTATTTCTATAAACAAACTTATTTCCGCGTGCCATTGGTTTTTGCATATTTCGCGGGCGACAGGAAATCACCGAAATAAAATCGCCGCGAAACTGTTCAAAATACAAATAGACTCATAAGAGACTTGAAGTCGTTTGGCAGAAAAACATCCGCCATTACCAGTCCCAAGACCATGTAGAGGAAAGAGGAGGGTCATGGTCTCAAATAGAGGTATTAACCTACATCTTGACCTAAAACAACCAATAATCAATCAATAGGCAGAAAAACGCGAAAATAAGTTGTCGCTAAAACAAGATATCTTACAGCATCAAGAGAGATACACATTTTCTATAAAAATGTAAACAAATTTATTTTGAAGGAAAAAATAATAAAAAGCTGGTTTCGAACAGATAAACGCGAAATCAAGTCTCTTAGAAATTGTATTAACAGTCATTGTGAAAATGTGTTTTTATCTTCTGTGTAACTTCTATAACTCTTGTGTTAATGGGCCGGTCAATGGCCTAAAGTTTGAAGAAAATTATAAACTAAATATCTTTCCGACGGAACAATAAACCATTTGCTGTATGTTTTCCTATTTCACTGCAGTCAAATTTGTTTTTCAAGCTATATTACTTGTAACAAAATTCCTTACATTATCTTCTGTCGTAATCCTATTTTTCAATTTATTCTTATCGAAAACTGTAATATGAGCGGCTGCCTTTGGTCCAACAACGGAGCTTTAATTAACATTTTCTAAAGAAAAAGCTGTAAATGGACGTCACGTAGGGTTACAGAAGGCTTCGATATTACGGATTTGTGGTAGAGTGGGGATAAGGGGGGTATGGGTGGAAAGCGGGGGTCGAAATCCCCAATACTCAAAGGAGGTGCATGTGTACTCATACCTGGCATTTGTCCAAAATGAGCTTGGGTTGAGGAAGGCATGGATAGGTAGCTCTGTGAATGGTTTGACACACTATCCAACTTGAAAGTTAATCTAATATTTTGGTAAAGTATGCTAAGTACAAGTTTAAAAAGAAAATATTGGACGTGTGGAACGTGTGTGTATGTTGGCGATGTTCGACGATGATAACGAGTGAGAAACTGGGCCAATTCCTTCTCAGGCAGGAAGTAAAGTCTCATTGGAAACCAAAGTTTACCATGAATTATACTAAGGAAGAAAACATGTAAATATCTTTTTTGTGACTTAAAACAAGATCGAATTCTGACATAATGACAAAAATTTTTGATGATAACGAGTGAGGAACGAGGACTTCTCATTTCTAAATTTCCTTCACAGTCAGGAAGAAAAGCTAGATTTGGAAACTAAATTATACCATGAATTAGATTAAGACATATACAATACATTTTTGTGACTTAAAACAAGATCGATTTCTGACATGATGAAATAATATTTGATGATAACGAGTTGGAAATTGGACCAATCCCATTAACAGACAGGAGGTTATGTCTGATTAAAAATTCGCACACAATATGTAGACAATATTCATGCAAATGAAAATATGTTTTCTCTCCTTCACATATTATTTCCCTATATTCATCTATCACAACATACTCAGAGATATTCATACGAATGAAAATTAAAAAACCCTGTTTTTTTCTCCTTCATATCTTATTTCTCTATGTTCATCTATCACAAAATATTCAGAGAATATTCATACGAATGAAAATTAAAAAAATAAGTTTTTTTCTCAATCATTCATTGTTTCCCTATCTTGATCTATCACAAAATACTCAGAGGATATTCATGCGAATGAAAAAGAAAAAAATCTGTTTTCTCTCCATCATATTTTCTTTCCCTTTTTTCATCCCTTCATCCATCATTGATCAATGACTGATTAATTGCACCGATATATACCAAAGACACGCTGGATATAAGAGAGTACCAGATACATGCTGGGATCTGGTTCACCAACTGTCATCAACACGTTCGACCTAGTTGGGTATGGGATGTACCTTTCGTTGTGATAGTACTATTGTAGCGGGATTAGATTGGGTAGATCATCGGTGACCAGGTAGCTCAGTCGGTAGAGCACTCGGCTAGTGTCCGGAGGGTCCCGGGTTCGAATCCCGGTCTGGCCGCTACATTTTCTCCTCTACTGTTACGGAATTGGCGCCCAACTAAATAACCCACGGTGGTGGTGTTTGGAAGGGTCTCGTATGTCTTCGAGGGCGAAGACTTCGAGAAAGGAGGGAGGAGTGTAGCGGGATTGGACTGGGTCGATCATCGGTGACCAGGTAGCTCAGTCGGTAGAGCACTCGGCTAGGGTTCGGAGGGTCCCGGGTTCGAATCTCGGTTTGGCCGCTACATTTTCTCCTCTACTGTTACACTATAAAGAAGATAATGATATATAACCCTCACGGCCACACTTCATGTGCTTATGCTTAGCATTTGTACTGTAAAACGTTTTAAATTCGCGAGGCCAATATTCGCGGTTTTCTATATAGGATAATATATATTAGCATAGGTTTAATTTCGCCGTTCACATACAATTAAAATTCAAATGAATGACCTTGACCTTCAGTCAAGGTCACAGGGGTCAATTAGGCTAGAATTTTTAAATAACTGCTTCTTTATAACCAAGACGCCTAGAGAACTGATTATACAATGATACTGTTCCTATAAATGTCATTAATTACTTATTTTGCATATACTTAGAATTCGTTGGTTTCGTTGAAAACGCGAATAGAGCTAAAATACTGTATAGTGCTTTATAGTCGAGGGTCAATATTTCGCTTTTTTGCTTACGGAACATATTCGCGGGGGTTTAATTTGCAATGCACCTGAATTATGAATCAGAGTACAGCACAAATTGTTGTGATTTATGAAATGAGAACGATACTTCACAGCATTATGCTAAATATTTAGCTGGTGTTAAAAAATTCGCGGATTTCGGTATAACCGTAAATATAGCGGAAATAAAACCCCTTCGTAACATTACCGCTATACAGTATAATCCAAAAGGGGAAATTTCATCACTATACGGTACATCGCACCAAGTGGAATCTTAACATGAAAATTTTGTTAATGTAATGAACAAAAAATCGTTAACAACAAAACACGATCTGGCGAGATTAATTTCTCTTGATGTAAATTAATGTAATAACCATAGTAACTATTGCTTATTATAGATAAATTTTCTATGATAATTGCTTAACGACATTGTGTTTCTTTTGCTCATTTAGAACGCATTATGATTCCGACACCAATTTACAGTTAATTATTTAATTTAGAAAGACATTCAGATGGTATTTCTATCAACGTCCAAACAATCTGCTGCATCTTCGAGATATCATTCCCGCAATCCAGGGAATGTTTGTCAACTAATAAGAAGTTGCTGCTTTGCATTATGCTATGACCTCTGCAATGAACATTGAGCAAAGCTAAGGCTCTAAAGAAGATCATCTACATCAAATGCCACATGTGAAACAGGGCACCTGCCAAATGTCGTTTACGCGAGTCTTCGATATCACTCAAATCTCGTCTCTTGTGTATACAGTATGTGCAATCTACCTGTCGCCGTCCATCGCACGAGGCTGTATATAAATACCAGGCAGGTTCTGTGATCGGAACCTTCTTGGGGAATGACGTCACAGCGGATGATAAACGAACCATATGATAGGAGTTTGAATTCGGAACACCTCGTCTGTTTGCCTTTATTTAGGCTCTATAACTAGACGAGGTGTTTCGATTTGGCACTTGGCGTGACCAGGTTAATGTAAACCAATATCTCGAAGTTTACTAATTATTGGCAATCATAACGCTCTTGCATTATTAGACAATGGATTTTATCTACCTTGTAGGAAAGGCAATGCAAGTTTATATTATCTTCCGACGAATTTGAGTAACGTCTATATGATTTGATTTTTTCCCGTTATGAAGACACGAGAAACTGCGAAACTATAAATACAAATTCATGAAACACAATTTTGAATTTTTTTGTATATTGTAGTATTATCCTTGACACGTACGGTGGTACAAAATTTACGTTAAGGAGGAAAGCGAGGCGGTTCTTAAAGAAAATGCTTCACTTGCCCTGTTATGCCTCGAACTCGCAGCCCAGAGTCATGGACCTAGTCGTAGAATGTCAGACACATCATCCTCTTAGAAATACTCTTCATAGGCGGGTAGCTAGCTGAAGAATAACATGACAGGGGAAGGGTGGAGGAGGGGACTGGGTGATAGTAATAGAACATCCAGCTGAACCACATTGCAAATGTTGCCCATGGGTACTAGTAAAATGTCTCAACACCACCGCAATCTCTACACCATTATTGGAAAAATAACAACAAAACTGAGAACTATGACAAACCATATTATCTGAAGAACAACCATCAACGACAATAGCTACCACATTCGTCAATGTTTTATGACAAACATTCGCGTTACTTTCCTTTACGACGTTCAAGTGCTTCTGCAATATGATACCACGCTCTGTCACCATGTAAACACGTATATAATGCTGTGTTTTCAAACTCGGAGCATTTGATAGTAAATCAGGGATATGATAACCGAGTGCGCTTGAGAGATAAATCTTGACAGCTAACTTTTCAGAACGATTTCTAACTGGAAAATGAGGGAATTAAATAGCAATAGGATCGTCCATCTTGGGATATGTTCAGCGTGTAATTAATTATCTTTTATCAACTTCAATTAAAACACCAAACATATATCATCAAGTGTATCATTTCCCGACGATGTCTAAGAAACTGATTCTCCTTTATATCATATAAATACTACCTGCATTAGAGGGTGACAGTGTCTTGTGTCACCCCGAGGATATCACTGTCACCCGAGGCGAAGCCGAAGATGACAGTGATAGTCCGAGGGATGACACTAGGCACTGTCACTCTCTAATGCAGGTAGTATTTATTTTATCATACCATAAGTCTAGTAATAGAACTAGTTTTCAAATATTCTATTGAAACATTTTACTTATTTTAGAAAAAGTCGAAAACTTACCGGCGGCAGTAAAATACAATATGTCACTAGTGTAATATGACCTCGAGTGATTTTCATTGGCTGGAAATTCATTGCGACGTCAGACAGAAACAAAAAAATGAAAATGACGTGACGTAAGATAACGAGGACAGTGGGACAAAATGGCGGCCCTTGCTGGATTTTCGGAATACCTTTTGACATGAAATTCTTTGTTATGTAGGTATTTGGAGATATAGATCTTAACTTTGTGTTCATTTCATTTTGAGATTTTATGAACCTCGTCTCGAAGTTTTAATTTTTGCTCGTCAAGGCTTGCAAAAATAAAAAACGCCATAGACTCGTTTCATAAAATCTCATATAAAATAAACACTCATGTAAGATCCTATATATATCAAATGTCCTCCGTGTTAGGAAAAAGTCCAGATAAAAAAATCACATCGAATCAGATTGTTATTCTCCACCCATTCAGTACTCTCCAAATGTATGCTGATTATAAACACGAAATTCTGTATCCATGGCAACGGTGTGATGCCTCCTGCCTGGATTTTTCGGGAAGTATTACAGCAGCTGGACCCCACCTGTCTCACACCTGTCCAGGTAAGTAATTAAGGGGCCCAGGTATAGCTATTATCCTCAGATTTTGTGTTTATAGATTCCTGATGTAACTAAGGTGTTGTGCTTCCTCTTCCTGTAGAATGGTAGCTTCATTTTTACAAACAACAGCTATTTTCTATCTTTCGGTTTAACCAAGGCTGTTTAGGAATCACTCAACTACTTAGCTTGTGAAGAACTTTAAATAAATTTCGAAAGTTTACGTACATTAGGTTATTCTGTAATGAACAGAAGGGAATGATATAAACACATTTATTCAAACATATGGAGGCCGTTTTTTATTTTTTTTATAATTGAAGTAAAAATCTGACACGTAGTTTGGATAATTGGGCAGCGTCAGTAT
Source organism: Argopecten irradians (assembly GCF_041381155.1). Classification (NCBI taxonomy): domain Eukaryota; kingdom Metazoa; phylum Mollusca; class Bivalvia; order Pectinida; family Pectinidae; genus Argopecten; species Argopecten irradians. Next base: position 13,943,453 of record NC_091148.1, on the reverse strand, counting down.
TATAAAAAATAACAAGAAAAATGGGCAATGTATTAAATGATTGCCAAAGAGACTAATTCTTGAAGCTTTTCAGCAAATGCCATGTCAGGGAAATTGATTATGTAGGCCGATCAGTTGAAAACTATGTAATTACTAAAGTGTATTTTTAAATGCAACTTACAAACAGCCAACGTCAACACGGAATCTTGTTCTTAATTGCAGTCGGAGAAAAAGTGAAAAAAACTACCAGTGAGCTGCATTTTTATTTGACATTTTCCTAAGCCCGCTGAATCACAAATACTGTTGTATCACATAATCTGACTGATATGCAGTGATTTCGCCCGTGTTATATTTTTTTGCATATATCACTTGTATAATATAACCTAGAGCGATTTCCATTGACTGTGCCTAGCAGGCAATCTATTTTGTCATAACAGAAACGATAAAGTAACGTCAGAAAATGACGTGACGTAAGGTCATTGGTGACGGTAGGATAAAATGGCTGCCTCCGTTTGATTACATTTTGTCGTTGAAATTCTTTGAAATGTTAATTGTTGCAATTATGTGTACATCATTTTAGGGTACAATCAATTTATCAATCAAGTCTTGAAGCTCTGATTTTCCAACATTTAATTTGGGCTAATTATCGCGATTTTCGCAACAAATTTCCTTAGCTTTGGTGAGCGATTAAACAAGTGTTTCAAACCATAGGGAATATCATACGAAGGTTCTAATTAAAATCTACTCGGTCCGAAAGATTATGAACCGTGACCCCAATGATCTTGAAATTGACATAAGAAATATTTGTGCGACTTCATATGTGAATACCTTTTTGACAATAAAACCGATAAATCAATAATACCGCCAAAGCTACCATTTCTATCTATCTAAGACCAGAAAGATGACCGATGGTATCTTATACTTCTAGCCTTGAGATAGTCAGAGAAATATACCATTATCTCAACGTTCATTACTCGTGTTGGTGTACCAAAACATTTAAGGTCTTAGTACAGTTCCGCTCTGGCTTTCAAACGAGTCTATGAATCGTTAATTGGCCTCTATAGAAGAGTGGAGATCCAAATAGCTCCAGTTTGTCAGAAAACTGAAAGGATAACAACTGTTTTTCTGGAGCCTTGCCATCCGGTTTGTTATGTAAATAAAGGGGTGATTTGGAGGGGATTTCTGTGTTTGTATACTGGTAAGGGAAATAGCCAGCGCTTGTTTTTAAAACAGGTAGATATGGGTATATAATTCCAATATATCCATACAAACGGTGAAAGGTTCAGGAGGTAAAGACTGTATCGCTCAGCGAAGGACAAGTTTAACGGATAATGCATATTTATTCATCATAATGCTTATTTACTACTTTGAACACGAATATATTCATACTAACGTGAAAGATTCAAAGGGTAAATAATGTATTTACTGCTTTTAAATGTATAACACATGCGAAATGTTTAGGTACAATCGACTTGAAAAGAGCAGGACCTAAATTCAATTTGAAATTCATCTGAAAATGTCCTGAAATGAGGTTAATGTCAAATTCAGAAAACTCATTTCAATTTCAGCTAAATTTGACGTTAATTTCATTGACTGAATAAACTTTTGTGGCGCTTTCCAGATAAGAATTTTTTGTTCTTGTACTGGAAACTTCGCGATCAAATACTAAATGAATCGAATGATTTTCTCAAATGCCTCCACCTGTAAAAGTTTCTCGATTTCCAATATCTCAATTTTTGGGCATTTTTTTTTTCGTTTCATTTTTTAAAAAGTAAACAACTGTTGGTAAATATCTTTTAACGTCACTTACGCTCACTACACATAAGCAAAAACTAACAACTTGATCAGTTGATTTCGATGCACATTTTGTAGTTGCCACACCGTAAAATTGACTGGGTGTGAACCGCGTTGACACTTATCCATTATCTCCTAAAGAATGCACCAGTTCGCCAATTGCCAAGCATTTTCCTTAGCACCCAATCAGAACCTAGTCTTGTGTTTCGTAATTGCATATCCATGGATGCTGAGAGCACATATTTTACTACATGTTGTAAAAGCACGGTTTCGGGTATTTTGCAATAGGAATGATATCCTGTCCTGCTTTAAACATATCTCTTGCACTTTTTGAGACTCGAACTGGTCATCAATATAGAAAAAAAACGTGTTTACTTCGCAATGCAGTTACGGATTAAACGCCAAACTTTGCTTTGCAATTTTACTTTTGAGTATAGTATATCTGATGAATGAAAATATCTTCCAAAGCTGGATCAACGTACATCTAGATAGAATTCGGCTTGAAACACTGACAGTTATAATAACAAGGATACAATGAGTGCTTAAGAGGACAAATACAGACGCAACATCTTTGAGAAATTTCAGGCAATTTCCAAAAATATATTAGTTTATGAGGATTGCCGGAATTGTCTCGGAGATGTTGCGATTGATAAAATGGAAAACACTTACTTCCGACTTCTCCTGGCTCACGTCTAAATCACGAAGCAGTTCAATCTCCTTTTTCCGGAATTCATCCTTAAGATTCTGAACGGTATCCTTGAGACTTCTGACCTCGCCGTAAAGTTTGGTCAGCTCCTGATCCTTCTGTTTGACCGATCCTGTCAGTTTCTCTGTTAAAATAAACATCAATGTATCAATTTCACACTAAATGAACCACGAATAAAGGGTAAATATATCAAATAGATGTTGTTCTAGGTTTACGCGATAAAAACATGGACCAATATCATGCTATAATAGTATCTTGTTCATCAAACGTAGATTTTAACGTCACTTGTAGTCAATGACATTAGGGTCCTATAGAATGTCATTTTTTTAGAGGAGAAACGTTAAAAAGGTGAGAGCGATATGGCAGATCATTGTTATACTCCAGTAGTTTGATTGTAAACACAAAGAACAAGGTTGCCCAAATCTTTTCGTTACAACACTACGGTGTGTGACTTGCTTTTTTTTGCATAGAAAAACTATTTTAAGTGTTCAACATATTTTTCTCCGCGTCTCTAAGTTTTAAACTTTCAATATTTATCTACTTTTGTAAATTTAGTATTCGCAAAGTTGTTAAACAATGCACTATTTAAGTTTAACGGGTACACTTTAAAAACACCTTAAAAAACGGAGGTCCCCGAACTGTTCCGATCTGTACGGGTATTGCCTATGTTGGCCACGTGATGCAACTCGGTTTTCCGATTTTCCCCGAAAGTTTGAAACATGGCGTTGACTGCAGCGGTTCTTTCAAAATGGGTGATATTTCATGCGACAATAAACACTATGTCAACAGTATATTGGTGCTTTTTTGGATCTGAAGCATTCTATAAAAGCATCCATATTCGCACATTATATGTTTAATGACAGCTTCTGAAAATTACAAGAAATACATCTTTAAAGTATGATGAGGGTAATCATGAAACCATTGTCCCTTGTGTCCTATTGGAAATTCACACGAGCTTGGAACCATAAAGAAAACTTTCTCACGCAAAACTTATTCTCAAACGTCAAGGGCTCTTTCAAATCTATTGGGTTTTTTTTGTTTACGAACCTTTAAAGACCTCAGACAAAAACATGCCGGTAGTGTCTATTTGTATTAAAACTTAATGGTTGAGAAGTGATCTAATTTACCTGTCTCATCTAAGAAAAACTTGATGTTAAAAATTACCCCTGAGAATACCTATGCGATGCTGTGTTCTGAAATAGCTTTCCGTCGGTTTATAAGGGCGCAGCACTAATAAGGTAACACATACATGAAAATATAAGAAAAAAATTCAATCTTCAAACTCCAATCCTACACAATGACAGCTTCAGTTTGCGGCCGCCATTTTTTTATTCATATTGGGAGGGGAATCATGGTTAATCATCATGGATATGATGCTTTTTAGTAAGCTCAATATATATTCGAGCGTTTCAAGCGTTCTTATGATCTGACAAACGTAATCTTCATCCGACAGAAGCTAAGTGCTATCGCTCTTTATTTGCAAACGTTCAAGTGATTTAGACCACCATCCAATATATTCAGCTGACAAAAACGGAATATCTGTTACGAAAATATTTTTTCCCTTCTCTAATGGGGGTTTCCTTATCAAATGGGGTTTTTTGGACAAGGATAGAGTGTGAATATATGAATGAAAAATAAACAGAAAATTCAGCTCCGTTATTTCCATCAATTGCACCTTTTAACATTGCCTAATCAATGGTTACTGAAACATCTGGTTGCGACCTTTTAGGCCTTGCCTTCAGTCATATTATATACAAACATTGACTGGACACGTCAATAACACTTAAATGAATGTCAACTGCAAGTCAAGTCAAATTAACAACAAGCAGTTGATACAATAAGAAATTTATGACGCATTAAACATTCTCCATCTACAATTATGAATTTACTTTTGTTATATACTTTCTATATTGTAGCAGGGGCAAAAATAAATTCAAACCCTAAACCATTTATATATCGTCTTTTCATTTCACAGTGTTTCTTCCCTTGGTGATAGATATCCATAGTGAAATAATCATTTCGTGGACGAAACTCATTTCGTTTTCTCTAAAAAGTATTCTGTATTTGGATATTACAGAGTTATCTACACTAACAGGTTGGTATTGTTTGTGACGTCATGTGTTTGCGAGCGTAACATCATAAACTTAGGTGAAAGTGACGTTAATTGCCCCCCCCCCCACAAAATAATGACGTCATAATGGATACGTAACCGCATAATGAATACGTAACCGCAAGGGAGCTTACTCTGTAATATACAAAGACGGAATAACGTTACGCTGGCAAACAGATGACGTCACAAAATACCGTTCTCGCAAGGGTAAATAACTCTGTAATATGCAAATACAGTATTGCTGTAACATCCCTCCTTGATTTCCTGTAGAACAAGATTCGCTGTTGAGCGATTTCTTTATAGAGATGCTGACATCGCTAATATTTCCTTCATACCACTCCAGGGAAACATTCTATAGTCTGACATCTCCTGATATATGTCCTTGGAACTCGAATAAAGAACGAAAGTCAGGAAATGTCAATACAGAAACTATATGACATTTTCTTGTTGAGAACTTTGCTCCTGAACATAAAATTTCTGACTGTAAAGATCACTTTTACCGATTTGATATCCCTTCGAGGTTTGTTTTTCTGTGGAGATTTGGTTTTTAATATAGGTATCTGTCAACCCTCAAGTTTGTATATGATCGATATTCAGTTTGATAAAAAATGTTATTCACAGCTTGCTTAAATTTCCCTGGCGTCTTTTGCGTGAAGCAAGCATGTATGTTGGTTATGATGTAATATCATATCATAACCTAAGTTGGATTTTTTTTCGTCGATTTTGATTGGCTAGAAAGGTTGTGAAGAACTAATAGTTCTATTCTTTCTCTCATTTCTAATTTCTCAGACTTTTGTCGTAAAACGTCAAAAAACACAACATAAAAATAATCAATTGAGATTGGATGAAAATTATATTGATAATAAAGTTTCGATCTTCCTGATTAACTATCTGAATCTATATGGAAACACCTGCCGGAAGATAATTTTTAACCAAATCTGATTCAATAATAATTATATTTTGCTTGTTTTAAGCAATTTCATTGGCTTAAATTTACTTTATTAGCCCATAAAGAAAAAAATGGCGTTGCCGCTTGTGACGTTGCTTTTGATTGGCTGAGATAACGGCGTGATGATTTCATAGACAATAGAGTCCCAAAATGAATTTTGAGTATTAAAGAGATTATCTTTAGTAAATTGAATTATAAGGATTAATTTGAATAGATTTTTATGTCATGAGGATATAACAAAAAAATCTGAGTGTGCTATCATCATAAACCGCTTCTATTCAAGTTAATCCTTAAATAAACTTGATTGGTTTTACACTTTGTTTTTCTTGTGTTTTATTTGGGGTAAATAAAATGATTAAAAAGCGGACGACAAAGACACACCAGCTGTAGTATAGACGATGTCAAACCAACATCGATCTAATATCTACCATGAATTATTCAGTCTCGATATTTCGAAGTTTTTTTCTGTCTGTCCCTCGATTTTTCAGGGGAACATCTTTATATCAATATTTTAAGCGCATAACACAGAACACATTCTTCTCGTTCTCTGTTTTCTTTTATTAGTCTCCTCCACAAAAGAGTTCCAAAATAAAATGCTAAATGCGACAAGGAACTATTTCAGTAGGTCAAATAGTGACAAGAAGATTTGACTGTACCTGTAAACTCTATCTTACCCCTAGGTCGCTATGTGTTAGCTGTATATTAAAGCGATTATCAGTGGTGGATTGTTTTCCTTTAAGCTCTACTATCATGCATCATTACATAACGTTATCATTCACTTAAACTTCTGACGGATCCCAAAATTAAAAAGAATTAAATTTCAAATTTAAAGGAAATTTCAAAGTATCAAATTAACTTTCTGCAGCAATAATGTACATTCTTCTGTAACGTGCACGATTGAATGTTAACTCAAACAGACTTAGATGGTGAAAATCATTGAGAAAATCTATTTTTGTACTTCCTGAAAAAATACTAATAGGTCTGTAGGTATGCCACATGTTCGCACTTATGCATGACCCAAGCATGTAAGTAGGTGCACGCATGCTCATTAAACGTCTGACCTTGATAAGATAATCTCAAGGTCGTTATTTGCCGGCACTTGAAAGGTACGAGCAGCGTTCACCATATGCCCTCCCAATCTGATTCTTGATGTGTTTAAGATAATTTAGAATATATTTAGAAGATCTGTCTCGATATTGTAATTAATCTATGTCAGTGATTAATTGTATAATGCGTTTTTTAGCTATTAAAGAGTCATCGTTCGGAAAACATGATGGGATGTCTCATTAAAGATGCTCCACCGCAGAGGAATAGTATTTTTCTCTATCTAAAACAGGTAGTAGTTTTCTTTATTTACAACAGTTACTTACTTTGCACCATTATCATCATGGAATACTTTGAGTTTCTTATTTTATTTCAATATAAAACATTAAAAATAATCGATTGCCTCCCGAAAAAAATCCACGGCACTATGCCCTTTATGCAGTGAAGTACTGATTGCGTATGAACAATGTACAAATGCAAAATAAATTATCTTATATTTATTATTTGTTAATTAGACACATATTTGCACGATGAAACATCATTGTTTAATCAAATGATTGGTATCGTTTGTCCTCTCGGTCGGCGTGTGGAGCACCTTTAATAGTAGGCGGGAATAAAGTAATAAAGAAACAATTTACTCAAATGTGCGGTATAACAGTGTACAATTTCTATTGCAGAACAGAAAAATTGTTCTTATTTATTGAAAATGAGGCAAACGATGGAACAATTAGCTGTATTAAAAGCATTAGTCGAAAACAACATAATATCTACTGTTAGTCTTAAACAAGTCTCGTTCATTTACTTTCATCATTGTCATTTTGAAGCTCCACTTCCAACTTAACATAATGTTCTATGTAAACTTTGCCTTATAACTAAGATAACGTTCAAACTGTTTTGAGTTTTGCATTCTTTTTATGACTCAAAAGGACAGTTTATGGGCTCCATTTTCAATGGGTTTTCCCCCAATTACAGCCAAGCCCGCAATTTTTTTTTTAATTTTCCTAAATAAATATAAGAGGAAACAATGTATTATTGTCAGTATGCTTTGTTTAACATCTGCGTTCTGTGATAGTCTATGACAGTCTGGAAAAAAACCATTTTGGTTTTAATATCACGATTCAAACACACAGGGCAAATGGTCAGGATGTCGGGACACTTTACCATTGGGCACAAATAAAATGTAAACAAAAACCAAACGTTGAATATTGCGTCTATGTCTGGGTTTAGTAAGAGGTCAATTCGCATTGCAATTTTTTTTTCAGTCAATTTCTCAAATTATTATGTTAGGGTTCACAAAACGGAACATACAAAAACGCAGACGCATTAAAACGGGCATATCTCTCAGACTGTCACTCGAACCTCAGAGAAAACATCCCTGGCTGTCACTCGAACCTCACAGAAAACCTGGAAACATGAACATCAAACAATCCTGCTGGATTTCACCCGTCATCACTCGATGCGTAGTCGAGTCAAGTCGATCAGATAGACAGTTTGTCGACCACGAGCTCGACTCCAATCTGATCTTGTCCGAGGCATTCGTTAAATCTATTTCGGATGTTCTGACGCACTTACCACCATCGAGCCTTTGTTCATATATTTCGATGAAATAAGTAGCCACTCGAATTGTGGTTGTTTCAGAGGGGTCAGCAACAGTCCCTCCTCCCCATTTTTATTGGCAAAACTACTCCTATCAAAACAAGGTATTCCCCACATTCAATGGAATTTTTCTTAATTTTGTATTTTTGCTTCGGATAATTTTATCATCGAACTCAATCGTCGACCGTAGGTTCTTGTGGACAGGATAGTGAGGCAACTTGCAGAAAAAAAATCACAGATTAAATCTGTCGAGAAAAAACAACAATCAGTCAACTACCAAATTTTTGCAAAATCAATCGTTTTCGAAACGTCGCCAGCTATTACTCTTCAAGTTAGGTTAAATTTGTATCGGGAATTTGTATCAGTATACGGGAAGGCTAATAATGGTTTAGGGGAGCTCTGATTACACGATGGTACATTTTGCACCTTCGCCTTTAATTAAGGTATGAATATTGAAATTAAAAAATGTTTCCGTCTTGCAAAAGTAAAATAAGTTTATTTCGTGAAATTGAGTGGTGGGGTTGGAGGTATTTATTAATTGATATTTTCAGCGTGAATTCAAGCAGAAGCTTACATAACGACCCATTCACCGCCACCTATCAATTATAATTAACTGATAAAACTATTGATAATACGAATGGATCTTCAATTAATGTTGACAGCGTTAGAAAACGCCGAGAGACCTGTGTAATCACATAGAAATGGTGTGGGCCGGGTGTAATTTATCGATGTGAACGGAGATTAACCAAGGCTCGATCACAGAGTCCGTTTTATTTAGTACAGAGGAGGACCGACATAATCTGATATATAGTATAAATCAATGGAAATATTATACTATCAGACTCGGGCTGACTTCTATGGTGTCCTGGTATCAACATTACAGATATATAGAGAGAATCGAGAGTTTCATAAATAAATTATATAGAAAGAGTGGGAGCTTATTACACATATTCTATACAATCTGTGTGTTTTATCGATGTATGAACACACATTGCATTATTCACCCAACATATCATTCGTGGGTGTTGTCTAGTTTTTTGTTGTTGTTTTGTTTTTATCATTTATATTTTTGTGAAATCGATAACACAGATATAGTGATTTAATTATAGGTGAATAACCCCTACCCGAAAAAGAAGAAGAAGAAGAAGAAGATGATGATGATGATGAAGAAGAAAAAAAAAAAGAAGAAAAAAGAAAAGAAAAAAGAAGAAAGAAGAAATAGAAAGGAGGAGAAGTAGAGAACGAAAAGTAAGAAGAATAGAGGAGGAGACGAGAGAGGAGAGACGAAGAAGAAGAGAGAAGAGAGAGAAAAAGAAGACAAGGTCGATCAACAGCAGAAGGAGAGAGGAAGAAAAACAAAAGAGACAAGGTCGAAGCAGAAGGAGAAGAAGGAAGAGAAGAAGGAGAAGAGACAAAAGAAGACAAGGTCGATCAACAGCAGAAAAAAAGACAGGTCGATCACAGAGAAGGAAGAAGAAGAAGAAGAAGAGAGAGACAAGAGAAGAAAGAAGACAAGGTCGAGCAACAGCAGAAGGAAGAAGAAGGAAGAAGAAGAAGAGAAGACAAAGGAAGACAAGGTCGAGCAACAGCAGAAGGAGAAGAAGGAAGAAGAAGAAGAGAGAGACAAAGGAAGACAAGGTCGATCAACAGCAGAAGGAGAAGAAGGAGGAAGAAGAAGAAGAGAAGACAAAAGAAGACAAGGTCGATCAACAGCAGAAGGAGAAGAAGGAAGAAGAAGAAGAAGAGAAGACAAAGGAAGACAAGGTCGATCAACAGCAGAAGGAGAAGAAGGAAGAAGAAGAAGAGAAGACAAAAGGAAGACAAGGTCGAGCAACAGCAGAAGGAGAAGAAGGAAGAAGAAGAAGAGAAGACAATGGAAGACAAGGTCGAGCAACAGCAGAAGGAGAACACGGAAGAAAAAGAGGAGAAGACGAAGGAAGGAAAAAATGAAAGAAGCAAAAAAATATTTGTGAAGATAGCATTGCTTTAAGCATGAACCTGTTTCAATTTGACGGTGTGACGTCAGCTTAAAGTACAACTAGACCTAACACACGTTGATGATCATATGGGAACACTTACATGTACTTTAAACATGTAAACAGAATCCGTAACGCGAGACAATAAATGTCTAATTGGTCCTTTTATCTCCACAGATTCCGAAATCCTGTCTCCTATAAAACGACTGTAAACAATGTCTCTAGCAGACTTTTTTATCATGTAAATAAACAATTTTAAACAAAAAGTTTATACCGTCTTGTTAAATGCAATATCCTAAAAGTTGTCTGTTCTATTACAATGAAAGAATGTGACCCCGTGAACTATGTTTCTTTTTCACAACACAATATACAGGTTATGGGATATTATGCGTGTATATAGATACGTAATCATGTTTACCTGTATCATCGATATTCCAGGGATTAGTATCACTGTAGCGATCTGGATATAACGACAGTGATAGTAACCCCTGGAAAAAATCGAGGAGAAGACTATGATAGGCTATGCCTGATGAATCCTATTGACACATAACATCTTTTCTCAATAACATATTTGGAAATTGAAATACCTCGAGGAAGTAGCCCCTATGGATATACATTTAAGCATTGAACGTCTTTCAGTAGGAATTCATAGCCAATATGCTATGCTAGCGTTTCATGTTGAATTTGCCTCTGTTCAGTTGGCATTCATATTGGCTATCAATGCCAACTGAAAGACGTTCAATGCTTATATTTACATTTGGTTACAATTTTATGATGAAAACCTAAGGAATTTTTCATATATAATGAAATAATCATTCGTTATCGTCATGGATGGAACAGCCATTTGAACAGTCGTCTTCCGTGATAGCTGACACGACAATTGTGACGTCACAATGATAATGACGTCATGATACGCGTTTTGAAGTTCATTGTCTAAATGAATTCCAACTGATTTTGGTAAGGTAACATAGTGGGACTGTAGAGAAAATATGAATATTCAGATATAATATTTTGCAGTTTCTTCTTGTCATGAATTAAGATATTCTTACTGAAAATTTTAGTTTGGTATGTTTTATATGTAAATCTCATAACAAACTCCACATTTCTTAAACACTTACTATATAAAATCATCAAGTTAGAATCACGCAGTTCGTTCCTGACATTGAATCCGAACAGATTACTGATTTTGCGTTTTTTATCATAGACAAACACGAGTTATCTCCCATATACTGCTGGATTTGCGCCTTATTAGTCGGTTAATTACATATTTTTGGGACCACGAGATTCCCAAAACATTCCAGGAACCTGAAGGATATGCGGACATGCAATACGACAGGTAAAGTGGCTGTGTCGGGCATGATGCCATGCTAAGTATACAGAGAAGGAAGATCCGTGGTGGAGTAGCGAAATACAGATAAAATTCCTGATAAAAAGTTTATTTTGAGTTCCATTTTAGAAGCATTCAGCATTCCGTTCTATCAGGTGTTAATACAACTGATGATGTTTGTGTTTTATGTATTCAACATATTTTAATACATATACCACATTTATTTATTGGAAACAATCTGGCCAACCATGTGAAGCAGGTTTGGATTATGAATTGTCATAGTCGGCCGCCCTCTAGCTTTGCGTTAGACCTGGGCCGTTTTCGATTATGCGGTTTGACTGGTTGGACCTAGTTGTTCGTTTATTAATAAAAGGCGGGCCTGGTGATTTTATATTGTTTTCAGACGAGCCTTGACAAAGCCCTCACAGGCCTGTATTAAAAACTACAGGCCCGTCAAGATTTTTGCAATAATGACTTTAACAAACGGTCGGACCGGTTGTTCCGAATAAACGAAAACGGCCCTGGGTCGTTGGTTCGAGCCCGACTGGCGGCACATGTACCTTTACAACACAATAAATGATATTTAACGGATTTCTTGGGGTTAAATTACTATATCTTATTAGCAAAGACGTTATATAAAATATGTAAATACAAGCATTAAATTATCTTGAATGACATGTATAATTATGTAAATGGTCAATATCGATATCAGATATTTCAAAAGAAGCATTTTAATATCGAGCACTTTTTGGTGCTAACGTCGAAAATCCAATGTTGATTGATCTACGCTACACTAGTAAAGTGCAATCAACCATGGGTTTACGACGTCGATGTCATATAGCGCGAGCGCGCAATATGATGATTGTCTGCAAAAGAGTTATTGCAAAATCCTCTTAAAAGTTCCCAAGCATACATATTCGAAAACCAGATAATCTGATGAAACAGATCACTTATATTATTTAGTAGTTTTTTAAGTGTTTATCTATTCTCGAGTACTACGTCGATTTGTGTGAGAGTCTTATGAGGGTCTGGCGTTCATCTCGAAAGGATATTACTGTGTACGTCCGAGATTTATACCTTAACTTTAGTAAGTGGGTCGACGGCCTTTCTCTATTGCTTTAAACAGAACACACAACCTGTTGAATGTAATCTCATCGGCAATAATTTCAACGTTAGTCGTCACACATGGTTGATTTAGAATGAGATTACGTAAGCGATACGTGTGTATCTATGTAATAATCAGGTCGGTTTCTTACAAAATATCCGGAAACAAACTCTTCGTATCTATCGTCCTAGCCTACATAGCGTGCTTACATTTATTCATGACCTACATGATAAAGAGCTGCTTCAACATGAAAGCATTTCTTAACACATTAATGTTGTAGTGGTTTAGAGAATCTACTTAGTTATATTTCTACAACTGTTCAGTAACGTCTTTTTGATTTCGAACGATTGTATTAGATAGCTTCTGCTTTTCATATCCGCTATGATAATTAGAAAATTACATTCAATCCATATATTTACAATAGAATGATTTATGAAAATATAGATAATTGAAAGGTTATTATACTATATTTAAAATTATGACACCCATTAACGACGAGAAACGAGATTGATGGAACAGCTGGATGACAAAGTTTCAGCCTTCCAGTAGACCTTTTTTTTGCAAATGGAAAACGATAAACAAGAAATATAGCTAAAATGATATTTGATTGACATATTACAATAAACCTTAATTGATTCTATATCAAGAAACAACACATTAGATATTATACATTAAAATAGTGTTGGGGACTAATATTTATTGGTATGAAACTGGCGTGATGTTTGAAATCAGCTGATCGATGCACGAGAATAATTGTATATTGTTTCATAGTGTATTCATAGTGTTTTTCATAGGTAAATGTTTGTTTTCGTCAGTTGGTTGATCCATATAGTGACGAAACACTCAGAAAGTAAATATAGTAGAATGAAAAAAAATGTATCTAACGATCATAAAGTTGGATTTATTATGAAAATGAATCAAAATTATTTATAGTTCTTTCTCACGCTCGGTAAGGAATTTATATCAGCTTCAAACGTGTATGCTTATCGAACGATGAATAAAATACTGTTTTAACTAAACTGATTGCATGCACAAGGTATATTCAAGGAGGTGAGGTGGACGGCTTCAGAAAAGAAGGATAAGCCTAGTTCCCAGCGGAAACTCTACCAGCCTACGCTTACATGTACGGTACTCTACATGGAAAGTGACTAGCGTCGGGTTTGTTCCGTAACGTAGAGGTGGAGAAAAAGTCGACATATGATGTAGGATATATGAGTCAAGAAAGAAACAATTAAGAAGAGACAGGCCAGAATTAGGATTCATTCTACCGTTGAAAAAGAAGAAGCGAGGGAAAAAAGAAAACAAAATACAGCATGTTCTACCTACAAATCTCCACACATGTAAATTGAAGCCATTACTCATAGCTGACAAAATCAGATCGACTCCCCATATGTTACGTTGTGTAACTCATAGCAGCTTTCAAACGTTGTGGCCAATTTGTTAATAAATTTCGAACAAAAATCAAAGTTTATGAATTTTGGAAAATTTCTTCATTAATGATTATTAAATATTGATCATTTTATATTTCAATTTAAAAGACATTATTATATGTATTTATAATCAATAAGGAAACGCGAATAAAAAAAATGTTTTAGCAGTCTAATGTCCAGTTTAATGTATTGGTATATACTTGCAACTTTGTTTAAAAAATCTAACAATGGAAGTTTTGTTGTTATTTTGGGGGCAAATAAAGGCATGTAAATAAAGACGAACTTAACTACATAAAGAAAGCGTAATTAGTTGGTCGTAAGGTTGAGGAATTTGTAGTGTTTTCTCGTAATTGAAAACAATGCCTGCATGAACATAGTTCTTTCTGCATTATCCCCTAACTAAGCTATACATCATGTTGTATGCCACAAATTATATATCTAATTAGCTTAAAGTTCTTTTCCTCTTCATTGATCTACAGCATAGCGCACCTGCATTACCGACGTTATGTAATTATCGTCCTGCTGTGACAATACTTTGACATCGTCCTATATTTCCCCACCAGGGATCAGGTTTTTTAATGTCATTTAGAATTATATACCTGTTCGGAATTACTCTTGTCTAATTTGTAAAACGATTTGTTTTCGTTATTATATTTTGTTCTTCTCTGTACTATTATTCCGTAAAAATAAAAAAGAATGTTTTGTTTTAAAAATCGGGGTACTTCGATATTGTCAAGTTATTTGGTGAGTGGCGGTGTTACTTTCCAGAAATGGAAATAACAATTTAGGAATCTCACAATATTATCACATAGCTTAGTTGTAAGATTTGTTTTCCTCGTTGAGGTCAGCAACTGACAAATGCTGTTATAGATGCCTGCAAGTGGTTCATAGAAATATGTTTCTGTTCTGTTTCTTTAAACGAAAAGAACTTAAAAATTTGCCGTCGCCTTGCTCAAGGGGTTACTATCACTATTGTTATATCCACCCCTGGATCATGTCATAGTAACACTGTAGAGACTCCTTTGAATAAAATTCAGCCACGGTTTACCGTTATTTTTTAATGCACATTTTGTATATCGAAGGTCCGAACTACATGATCGTCTCCTACTTTACAATGATATGATCCAGAGGTAAATATAATGAAAGTGACAGTAACCCATGGAATATCGAGGATGTCTTACTACATGACGTCGCTTTTGAAAGTGTGTTTGGGGTTTAGCATTAGTTAGATTATATTACTTGGACATGTTGCATACATGTATATCTAGTATACAAATCGAAAATATCGAGTTCTAATCAATTGGAAGAGGCTACAGTCCAGTAGACAGGATGGGTATCACGCGATGGGACCTAATGAGGGGGTTATTGGAGTTATGAGCCTGAAAACAAAAGGAAATAGTAGTTTGTTTTTAACTAGTTTGCATAGTAACAGAAAAAATCTAAAAAATAAATTACCTATTGCCAATTGCAATGTTCGTGAAAGTCGATCAAATTTGGGGTCTTATCATTTCTTCATAACTTTCTGTCTTCTAGTTGAAGCCAATTTGTTAGATTGTTGTCATATGTAGTGAATTCCCAAAGTAACGATCGATTGGTACTCAACTAGGTAGTCATAAGTCTTCAAATTATATGAACACGTAACAATATGTAAGCAGGACGTATTAACGGCGACTAATTTTGGGATATTGCCTTTCCACCAACTCACTTTTGGCCTTCGGTTGAGCGTTTGTCCAGTTGAAGTAGTCTGTTTAGTGGTAGTTTGTATTCCCGCTTAGCGTTCAGCATAAATAGAGTGGGACGACTGGTTTGCCCGTTGTCAGTATAATGTGACCAGATGGGGTGTGTTGTTATGTTGCTTTGTCAACATGCTCTAGAAGGGTAGCACAATCAAAAGGTAGGAGTTCCTAAAGAAAGTTATAGTATTCGTGTAGGTAACTTAAACCCTTAAACGTAAACTATTATAAGGAGATACAACACGAATATACCACAGCCTCCCAAACCAAACTGTATTCACACACACACACACACATAATGACATGATGCTTGTAATTAATTTTTATTTGTTTTCATACTAAATCCAACTCTCAGTTGGCAGATGTGTTTTCTTCATATACTGTGAAGAACAAATTCGAGAATGGCGCGAAAATCACACGTAATTATGACGTCACAATAGACACGTCAATGTTGCGTATTGATTAAGAAAAAAATAATCCATTGGAAAATCAATGGAATCGTTTAAAACGTATCGTTTAAAATTTATTTTAAGCATTGATGTAACTATTTTTTAACTTCATCGGGTAATGAAAGAAATTATTATTGCAAACTTTTGTGAGAACCCGCTACGCGGATTCACACAGTTTACAAACAAAATTGCTTTCATACCCCGATGAAGTTAAAAAATAGTAACATCAATGCTTAAAAAACTTAATCAGTCAACCAACTTAATGGAAATGTAATAAAAAAATGTTTTCGATAAAAGGATTCGGGTATCACGCGGTGGGACCTAATGAGGGGGTTATTGGAGTTATGAGCCTGAAAACAAAAGGAAACAGTAGTTTGTTTTTTTAACTAGTTTCCATAGTAACAGAAAAAATGTAAAAAATATAAATTACCTGTTGCCCATTGCAATGTTCGTGAAAGTCGATCAAATTTGGGGTCTTATCATTTCTTCATAACTTTCTGTCTTCTAGTTGAAGCCAATTTGTTAGATTGTTGTCATATGTAGTGAATTCCCAAAGTAACGATCGATTGGTACTCAACTAGGTAGTCACAAGTCTTCAAAGTATATGAACACGTAACAATATGTAAGCAGGACGTATTAACGGCGACTAATTTTGGGATATTGCCTTTCCACCAACTCACTTTTGGCCTTCGGTTGAGCGTTTGTCCATGTGAAGTAATCTGTTTAGTGGTAGTTTGTATTCCCGCTTAGCGTTCAGCATAAATAGAGTGGGACGACTGGTTTGCCCGTTGTCAGTATAATGTGACCAGATGGGGTGTGTTGTTATGTTGCTTTGTCAACATGCTCTAGAAGGGTAGCACAATCAAAAGGTAGGAGTTCCTAAAGAAAGTTATAGTATTCGTGTAGGTAACTTAAACCCTTAAACGTAAACTATTATAAGGAGATACAACACGAATATACCACAGCCTCCCAAACCAAACTGTATTCACACACACACACACGTTAATGACATGATGCTGTAATTAATTTTTATTTGTTTTCATACTAAATCCAACTCTCAGATTGGCAGATGTGTTTTCTTCATATACTGTGAAGAACAAATTCGAGAATGGCGCGAAAATCACACGTAATTATGACGTCACAATACACACGTCAATGTTGCGTATTGATTAAGAAAAAAATTATCCATTGGAAAATCAATGGAATCGTACGTTTAAACGTATTTTATGATATCAAGTAGTCTGAAAAAATTATTTTAAGCATTGATGTAAGTATTTTTTGACTTCATCGGGTAATGAAAGAAATTATTATTGCAAACTTTTGTGAGAACCCGCTACGCGGATTCACACAGTTTACAAACAAAATTGCTTTCATACCCCGATGAAGTTAAAAAATATTAACATCAATGCTTAAAAAACCTAATCAGCCAACCAACTTAATGGAAATGTAATAAAAAAATGTTTTAGATAATTTCTATTGCTGAAATTTCTTATTGTCTAATACTATGGTAACAGATCAAGTATATACAAGCCCTCTTTTGTGTAAACATTCAAACAATTCTCACAAAAATAATAAATTTGTAGTATGATTTATCGTAAAAATATTTCGAAACTATACAAGGTGTTTAGGCCGTTTTTCTTAAGTTTCAAATATGACTATAATTGAAATTTATCTGTTATTGTGAGTAGGCATATTGTTATGTCGATTTTATATGAATATACGTAAGAGAAAACGACGTATTTTTGCTCACAAAGAAATGACGTAACAATTACTACCTTCCGGCAAGGGAGATAACTCTGCAATATGCAAAGACAGGATATTGTATAAGCATGCTATTAAGGTCAAGGTTTGGGTATGTTGATTCCATTACGTTCAGATCGTGAAAGAGATGAACGATCAATGCCTGTGACTTCTGTGCACTCAGCACACATCTTCTGGCGCATTACACGGGGCAGTTCGGCTACGGTACAAGCTAATTGCTCAGCCTATTTGCAATTATTTTAAATGTTAGCATGTATTTCTTTTCCCATTTAGTTTACATGTCAGTCTGCATTGGATTTCTGACTTTTTATTTAGACATGATTTTACATTTCCGGCTATACGTATCTAATGTTCAGCTATACATGTGAGAAGACATGAGGCGGAAACGAGCAGACAGTCGGCTAATTACCTTTACTGTGGCTGACCTCGACATGAAATACATTCTTAAAGTATAATGAGCTTTACAAATAAAACCTAATACTGAATTTTTCGTGTACCTAACAATTCTTCAATCCAATACATTAACTCCATCACGCTAAACAAAGGGATAAAAAAATATGCCCATTGAAAAGAGGATATTTTCCACATGATGTTTTAGGATTATTTTTGCTAAAGTCTTAAAACTCACTACCCATACGATCGTGGAGAACATGAGAAGATTTATTCTATTTCTCTTTCATGGTTCTTTGTTTTGATTTTATTTTCAAAAAGACAACGAAACTAATTAGATTTAAGCAGAATAACAGGTGTCATTGCGTGAGAAAGCGTTATAGAAATATAACAGACTATTATTTGTAAACGATGATGTTATTTATAAGAAGGGTTAATTTGCGGTTTTTCCATTTAAGTAGATTATCGTTTTTTCAGTTTATCAGAAGAACAATGTTCAAAAAAGAACACTACACAATATATGTCCATCCCGCCATGTCTAACACTATAATTGACTATTTCCCACCTGTAAAGGGCATATGTCCGAATGTTTGAATAAAATTCCTGAATTCCTTGGTGATCTAACTGTGATATTTGATGACTTGTTTAGCACATGTTTGAAATTAATTCTTAATGCCGTTTTTATAACTTTTGCTTATAAGTATTTTTTGTAACGGTTGTAAAATAAGAACCTGGTAACCTGAATGAAAACATTTTATATGACTATAGGGCAGATAACAATTTCAATACAAATAACTGAAGATAGTTCTTGCCATTGAACTTCTCCGACTCACGTTATTTTCCTCACTGTGACCTAGGTGGTCTAGGAGATATACGTGTATGAGATCATCTACACAACATTTATTATTTTACTGGAAGCATGTACATTTTTTGCTGTCTCTAAATAAACAGGTTGCAATGAAAACAGAGCCACTTAGCTCAAAAAACAATTTAAGTTGAGCTTGAAATTACATGAATGATGCGGGATCATCTTTTTCACTCCTGGTATTTCAAAAGAAAATATATTTAAAGAAGATTTTTTTTGGTGTTTTATAGTTACAAACGTTAAAAGCTTCATCAATTACTTTTCTTAGTGTTAGAATACCGAAACTGACAAAATGTGTTGGCAAGGTTTAAATTGTAGCCAGTTCTTCAAGTTGATTTCCAAAAAGTGTGATATTTTTTACTCATTAAATGCATCATTTCTATTATTCTAATAATTGAATATGTAGAGTGAATGGCTTCCTCCATTATTTTTTTCTTGTTCATTCTTTTTTATTCAAATAGTTTATTTCTATTAATATTATTTATTCAGAATAGTATATCGACATTTATTTATATTGAAAATGAAATCAATTGTGGAACTGTGTTAGACAAATTTCATTTAGAAAGAATCTACTGCAAATTATATAAATAAATCTTTAACGGCAAAACTAGGATTTTTTATACAAAAATATGATTTTAGCTCACTCACCTAGCGCGTTGTAGTTCACCATGTAAGCAGCTAGTATGGTTGCTATTCATCATTCCACATTTTACATCATGAGTTCTATAAATTAATTTTGTAGGACAAATCTTTCCTGATATATACATATACCGGATTCCGGTCGAAACATTATACACGTTCCCATGTTTTCTATAGCAACATAAAACGCACAAACTATCTGCACTACTATAAAAAATAAACCGTGTTCAGACACAAACATTTTCATTTGACATAACACGTAGTCTTAATTGATAAGACCTTGGTTCTATTCCTCGAATATACGTTTTTTATCCCATTATCATATCTACAATGGACATATGGCGTAATTTGAACGGATAGTACGTGATCCGAATAATATGCCGAAACAATAATGGTGGTGTGCGACCTAAATGTTACTTTTGTAACACATTCATGTCAGCTGCAAATGAAAACTGGTCTAGATTCATTGAAACAAATAACATCGACTTAAAGATATAACTAATTCAAAACTAAAGTTGCTCCCATTATTTAACCAATGTCTAAATTTGACTTAAGTTTGTTTTGAAAAATCTGGACCTGTTCTATACAGTGTCACCGGGCATAGATTATACAGGTTTTTGGATTGTACAGGTAACCTGTTTCTATCGCAGAATTTAATCAATTGGTTGACACATCCATCGAAAGTAATGATTTTGTAATTAATATATGACATCGTTTTAAATAATCCATTAAAAAAATCTTAATTACAATGAAGAAATAAAAATGTTCCACTTACCGACTTCTTCCTCCATGTCGAGAATCTGATCCATCAACTCCTCACGTGTCTCCCCGGCGGCAGGGGCGCCCTCTGCCGGCAGACCAGGGGCGACGTGCGAGGGAAACGAGGCAGGGCTCGGAACAGGAGTATCAAATCGTGGGTGGGAATTCCCAGTGGAGAGAGTAACGATAGTGCCGGGAGAACTGACGCGTTTATCATTGTACGGGGCACCGGAACCACGTAAATCCAACACACTAGGCCTTTGCTGTTGGAGCAACTCACGTGAGCCTCCACTATCACGTGACGCATCACGTGGTGGTTTTGCTATATCACTTTTAAACCCAATTTTACTAGTGTAATCCATTGCAGGCGATAAAGGTCTGTGTTTTTCTAACTGGTTTATTTTGAGCTGCAGTGAACGTAACTTTTCATCTTTAACACCTTCAGAGTCGACAGGATACCCTGTCGAACGCTCAGGCGATGAAGGCACCGTGTCCTCCATTTTGTCTTTTTGACCTCCAGTAAGTCGAATCACTTTTTCTTTTAACATGGCATTTTCCTGTTGGACATTTTCCATCTGTTTTTTAAGTTCTACATTAGCAGGATAATGTTCCCCTTCAAGAGACCTACTCTTTTTTAATCTCGATTGACGAGTCTGCAACACACACTGGGCGTTCAAACGCTCAATTTCTCTTTCTTTCTCAATAATTTTCCAACGCAGTTCATCTGCTTCTATTTTCATATCTTTGAGTTTATCCTCATAATAATAATTTGGGGATGACGGTTCTGGCAACACATTCAACAATATTTCCTTCTGACGCAGTTCCTCTGATAACTTACCACATTCCTTCAGCAGATTTTGATTATCCTCCTCTAAATCATTGAATTTCTTTTTCAAAACACTCAACTCTTGATTATTCAAATCAAGATGAATTTTTAATTCCGCTTCTTCTTCCGAAACAGGCGAACCTTTAATTTCTCGGAACCCCTCTTTCCCTTTCGTTGCTTGTGCGGCTGACATTTTCTTTAATTGAATACTTAAATTTTCATTTTCCTCTTCGAGTTCCTCTAGCTTTCTCCTCGATCTTTTCGCTTCCTCTTCCATCAGCTGAAGTTGGTCTTTGAGGTCTGTCTCGCGTTCCATACTGTCATATAAATCCTTCATCAGTTGAGAACTGTCTAGTTCCTGACTGCTCTGTTTCCCTAATCGTCCAATAATGGTCTGTAAAGAGAAAGAACTTGCATTTATTGTTGTTTCCTAAATGTTTTTTTTTTCAAACGCTCTTTTGTCGTTTTCGTTAATTACGTCAACGGAATTACCAGGGGAACTTTTAGAAAGCATATGCTAAGCCCAAACAAATAATATGTCTGTTTAGGGTTACCCCAACGACCCTAATTTTTTTTTAACCCCGACCCTAATTTTTTTACCCCCGACCCTATTTTTTCCCACTTTCTGCGAAAAAAAAGTCGAGATTTCGATCTCACACTCCGGTTCCAGCCATTATTTTAGAGTGAAAGACACTGAAAAAAGACTTCCGACCTACTGACCCTATATTTTTGCCAATGTAACCCTAAATAGACATCTTTTTTGGCCTTAGCAATCTTAAATTCTATAATGTTCTGTATTGGTGACAGTAACCTAACGCTTTTGTAAATGGAAGAATTTACACGCAGTTACATATTTTTCTTTTGATAACCTCATTATATAGTATCTTGTCGAATCTTATTCAACTGATGCATAGCATGGTTGTGTAATAAAACTAATTACCTTGTGACCTCAATTTGTATATATATTCATGACATCATAACTGTAAAATTGGATATTATACTCCTTGAATGTCAACTATTAGTTTTTGTCAAAATTACAAATTCATATAAGGACTAATTTGCTTTGAAATCATTGCGCCGTTGTTTCAGCCAATCAAAATCTACTTTGCAAACGACGCCATTATTCCTTTATTGGCTGATGAAATAATTGCTAGGCCAATGAAAGCGCTCGTTACAAGCAAGATTGAATTATTTCAGATTAATGATACCATAAACGTAGAATAGGTCAACCATAAAACAGAATAAGAGATATAAATATCGTTCTTAAAAACATTTTGTGGCACGAGTCTTTCATTTAGTCTTACCATCACAGAACATAAAATTCCCTTTTTACTAAAGTTCACATTTAGTGCTTGAACTCAAACAATCCAGTAAAACTGTGAAACTAAAATATCTTTTCCAATACGTTTTGAAGCACCTTCGCCATAGCAATTTTGTCGACGAAACAGAAACCAAATAACATATCATTCTATCCGTCTGTTGTCAAAGAAAAAGTCCTATATACTTGTCTAGACGTATCACAGAAGTTATACGTCACAATAAATTTACACTAAAACAAATAACTGCGTCTACTGTCAACAATAAAATAGAATGTTTGACGTAACGTTCATGAGTGTTGTCAACTCTTATTCCAATCCAGTTGAACTATTGTTTTAGGCGTATAGTAAAATGCTGGGTTTTCTCTTAACGTTTGCATACACTGACGTTGGTTGTTTGAAAAAAAATTATCTGGATAACGACTCGGTTCTCATTATACAGTAAAACTAGCTCATAATTAATTGCAACGGACCTGGAAATACAACTTGTTATACAAGTTCGTTTCGATGTATAAATAATGTGACTTGAAAAAATCACACATTTTGATTCGGTTTTACTTTACTTCGTTGTAAAATTGACTTCCGCATACTTACAAAAGGTTGTCAACTTGGTAAAAGTATCACTTAATTCCTATTATGATACGCATCGTAAATGCTTTCCCAACCGTCAATTTTTCAAAAACAAAAATGGATAATTTACACTATTGAAGATTTTTTGTTGTTGTTTTATATTGATTTATCATCATATTAACATTTATGGTATGGCATGTTCAGAAGGTGGACGAAACCGGAGTATTTGTAGAAAACCAACGACCTGCCGTCAATAACTGGTAACTGTTCTATATAGGATTCGATTTTACGTCGACGCTGATAGCTAGAGTAATAATAGTAATATGTTGTGACATCTGATTCATCAAGGATAAAAATCATTCTATGTTCCCCGTTGATAGGGCCATGTGACCCAATCGGCATCGCGGAATAATCACACAGCTCGTAGGTGCTCTGTATACTTGTTATACTTCCTGAAATGCTCAGCTGTTACTACAAATGTTTGTATGTCTTTCTCGCACAATTCACAGTTGCCAAAAAAAAATCATCTTAATCACCAACCTCATACATAAAGCGAGTTATCTAGGTGACTGACTCTGAGTTTCTGACTTAATGCGAACGTAAAAAAATTATTTTCAGAGAAAATGGTGATAATATAGTAAAAAATAGTCAGTTTTGGCAACTGATGCATAATTTTCTGAATATATTTACATTATTTATTATATATGAAGTACAATACCAGCTTTTCAAGTATTATACTCAATATCTTTTAGGTTTATAAAATAATAGACAAAAAATAATGAAGGATATTCTTCGCGTCAATAATTGAATATTAAGAGCTCAGTGAGGTACTAATTAGGTATAAATTTTCGTCCTTTGAGGTAACAAATCCGGTTGGGGCGCATCTAAATCTTAATTTGTCCATTGGCTGTGCCGCCTTTTAAATTTCCCGCGAAAAACGAATGACGTCATCATAAATAAAATAACCTCAAACTTACTTGCAATTCTTTTTCCACTTATCAATAGAGCGGTATTAAAAAAAAAAGTTAACTATAATGTATGACCGCTTGAGAAGGATCAATAATTTCTCGATTCCTGATTAGAATGAGAAAATCAAATTTCAGCGAATCTAAATTTAGCGTTTGGTTTAAAAATGAGGACATACAATTTACCTATTTATTGCCCATTACTGCATAGATCAAATTTCTGTAATGTGAAATCCCAAAATGTTGTCCTGCTTCATATGATTAATTATAACTGTCTAAGAATATGCCCCCTGCTAAGCCTACTCCCAATGCTCTTTTTGAAAAAAAACAGGAAAAACGTATAGCCGCCAGAACGGGGTTCGAACCCCAGACCTTCGCATGCTCTAACAACTGAGTTACCTGGTCACTGATGATCGACCCTGTCTAATTCCGCTTCAAATACATATATATGAATGAATATGCAACCACAGAGACATTGTGCCAAATTTCGAAGTCAATGCTGAGCGCTCTGTTAACAGAATGGAACACACATGGAGTACCTATATTATGATATTAATTTATTGTTTTAATACGAGATAACAGTAAACTAAAGAACTGATGTAAACAAATCAAGTACGCCTTTATTTGGTTGTTTAACCTAGAGCTGATAGAGGGAAGTGTTTAGACAACACTGTCACGTAAACTATGAAGAATATCTAAGCCTTTCATCGGCATGAATGCACTATTATGTCAAAACGAAATCAACCCTTTTACTTTAATTAAATCAACCCTTTTACTTTAATTAATACGTTTTATGTAAATATTGTCTCTCTTGGAACTAACATTTGAGGTAAAGTGGTATCATGAGTTACTTAAACATGCTCCATCGCGGACAGAACATTAACTATACTTAACATTATATCAGTAATTAGTGCTTATTTAGGTAAATGTATGTCTAATTAACACAAAAATAATATGAAATAACTTTTTTTGCTTTTAGTGAATGCGCAATTAGTACTTCATTCATATATGGCATAGCTCAATGGACCTTTTTTGGGACGCAATGACTTATCTTTAATATTTACTTGAAGTTAAATAAGAAGCTCAATCTGTTCAATGGTGAGAATGGTGCAAACTTTTGTAGCTGAAGAAAAATGATATGATAATCCTTCTGTTCCTGTTTTACTATTCGTCAACGTAGTAGCATCTTAAGGATCAACTTGAATATATTTTATTTTATGGAGATATACAAAATATATTTTTGTTACAATTCCACAACATAAAAATATACTTAGGTTAATCATTATAATTTTATCATTATACCTGTATTTCCATTTTAATTGATGGACTATTTTCTCTAAGAAATAACTCCGCTTCCTTATCACCAAATCAAATACGACGTTATAAACGGCGACGACATTTTTACGTTATGATATGCTTTTATGATTTTAAGCCAATGGAAATGCTTGCTACGGCATGCTTCAGTGATATAACACTATAAAATGGGCAACAGTTCCACTATACAAGAAGACACAACATGAATATACCACAGTCTCCAAACCACGCACCTCGCAAAACATACACGCAACACACCGCATACATGGGAGGCCGTCCTTACATGACCTTGGCTGTTAATAGGACGTTTATTAATCAAATAAACAAACAAACAAAAGCGTCCTTATCACCAAATCAAATAATTTCATAATTTTAAGCCAATGGAAATGTTTGCTACAGGCAAGATTAAAAAATAAAATAACGAAAACGAAGCTCTAGTCTTTCAATATCACATGAAAATTTAAAAAAAAATTAAAAAAAATAAAAACAGAATGTAGATAAACATTTTAAACCGTTCTGCTAGATATTTAATTGAATTGCAAAGCAACTAGTACTCAGCTGTTATACACAGAATACTCATGAATAGTTTTGATGTGTTATAGCAGTACGTGTGACCTTGCAGATAAGTATAAACAAAAGAAGTCCGTGTTTATTTGGTTGCCTGCCCCCGTACTGATAAAAGGAAATGAGTTGCAGGCAAAATACGTAAACAAAAATGAAAAAGTCTGTCCGTACACCGGCTCCCGTTAACCATTGATTCAGTAACTCTTAATTTTCTTTGCTGTTATCAGTAAGATGTTATGATAAGATTATAGAAATACTTTTAAACGTATAGTTATGCAAAAACAAATAAGACAAAAGCATTCTGAGTGTTCGGAGTTAAAGGGATAAGGTAGTCTAAGATAGCATTGGAATTTCCATCTAACAGTTGTGTTTTAGTAA
This sequence comes from Argopecten irradians, assembly GCF_041381155.1. Lineage (NCBI taxonomy): Eukaryota > Metazoa > Mollusca > Bivalvia > Pectinida > Pectinidae > Argopecten > Argopecten irradians. The sequence goes on along the minus strand of NC_091148.1, from coordinate 13,916,908 downwards.
GTTGAGATGAGGTTGAGTTACACAAGGTATGTCGTATTAACTACCAAAGTCATGCAATGATGGACTGACAATAATTAGATGGTCAAGTTTATTTGTTTGTTTGTTTGATTAATTAACGTCCTATTAACAGCCAGGGTCATGTAAGGACGGCCTCCCATGTATGCTGTGTGTTGCGTGTATCTTGTGCGAGGTACGTGTTTTGGGAGACTGCGGTATATTCATGTAGTGTCTTCTTGTATAGTGGAACTGTTGCCCTTTTTATAGTGCTATATCACTGAAGCATGCCGCCGAAGACACCAAGCAACACACCCCACCCGGTCACATTATACTGACAACGGGCGAACCAGTCGTCCCACTCCCTGTATGCTGAGCGCTAAGCAGGAGCAGAAACTACCACTTTTATAGACTTTGGTGTGTCTCGGCCAGGGGACAGAACCCAGAGCCTTCCTCACAGGGGCGAACGCTCAACTCAAGGCCAAAAGTGAGGCGGTGCCAAGGGAGGCATTAGGGAAGATAAAGTCAGTTAGGAAGAAGAGAAAAGATAAGATCCTAAATTGAGTCGCCTTTTACGATCATGCAATAGGGGCAGCAGGTACAATTCTAACGCCCTACCTGTAGGGCTGAGATGATCAAGTACAGATGGGGAAAGCCAACGAAAAATAACTAGTCATCAAACACTGATAAATAGATTTTTGTTCCCATGTTTTTGTCATTATAATGTAACCGGATGGCATGTGCTCGTTTAGGGTCTTCGACGGCGTGTTTCAGTAAATTGGCACTATTAATAGAGCAAGATATTCCACTATGTCAAGGAGACACAACATGAATATACTACAGCCTCCCAAATATAGAGACATTCATACACCAAAAACATCTCGCACATTTCATGGTATTATAAGAGCAGTAAAACATTTTATAAATAGTAAACATGTAACTTTCTCTTCAGTAATATGTTTACCAAACATTCCGTTAAATTTGAAAGTTATATTACGAAATAAAAAGGGACGCAGGACATTTATAGAATCTTGTGTTATAATCACACAAAACCCACATCACAAAGAAAATGGTCTTTAACTTTTAATATCCAGGAAAATCAATGGAAAAAAATGTAAATGCCTTTAAAACCACTGATAGTACAAAGCTAAGATGGCTCCAATACAGAATCCACCATAGAATTTTAACTACAAATACAATTTTACATAAAATGGGAATTAAACCAGACAATAGATGTACATTCTGTAGAAATTTTCCAGAAACAATTGAACATATGTTTTGGGATTGTGACAAAGTTACTAATCTGTTAAGTGATTTAAAACAATTACTTAATGCTAATAACATTTTTGTTGATTTTATTAAACAGGAATTTATATTTGGAAAATTCAGTTTTTGTGATGCAGACTTGATAGTAGATAACCTTATTTTACTATTGATTAAGCAATATTTGTTTAAAATGAAATGTTTAGAAAAAAATATCAATTTAATAAGTCTAAAAAATCATATACAATTTGAACTTAAAGCTCATAAGCAGATGATAGTCAAACATAAGGCTTGCCATAGCAACATTGAGCTACAAAATAATCTTGAAAACAGGCTTAACATATGATCTTAATATCTCTATGATGTAGTTTTGTTTTACTAATTTGAATTGGCCAATGTTCAACTAAACTCTGTTATAATTATAATAAGCCAGTGTTGAAGTTTTCGCTTAACTCCATATTGAAGTGAATTTCTTTATCAAAATTCAGTTCTCATGATGCTGATTTGATAGTAGATAACCTTATTTTACTATGAATTAAACAGTACTTGTTTAAACCTACAACCATTATAACATTAATGACGAGTGAAACTTGGAATGAACTTATATCAAAATAAAACTTGGGATATATATACTTGCATCTTTATATTTGGAACACATATATACATGCACATAATTACACGGAATCCTTATATGAAATGAAACCTTTTTGTGCTGCTAAATAAACCCCATGTTCAAAATGTTAACTATTTAACTATGTGAACAGTGAACCACCTAGTCTGAGTCTGCAAATTAATATAGCTCCTCCCTCCCCTATTGTGTATGTGCTGTCTTTATAAATGTGTGTGAGCGAGTAAGTAAATGCATATAAAATAGCCAACACTATACTAAGTTTTAGTTGTCAAATTCTATACAAATGGATATGGTTGCATGCTTATAAGTTTGAATGTACATGTATTGTATATATAATGTGTTGTTTATAAAATTGAAATTGAATAAAAATCAATTGTTAAAAAAAACAAAAACATCTTGTACACTTTGGAAGCCGTCCTAAAATGACCTTGGCCGTTAAATAATAGGACGTTAAATTGATAAATAAACCCGTCGAATTCCATTGAGTAGACATTAGGCTTGTAACTTTCAGATGATGAATAATTAGTACCTGACATCTGTCAAATGAAGGGATCGAACTCGAACTACGAATGAAGGAGCTTTGTATCTTAGAATCAGCTGCGAAAGACTCGAACTCTCAGCTAACAGGTGGCTTATCACTATTTTTCAGTTGTTATACAAATGAAATGATTAGAAATAAAAACAAAATGTTCGATGATAGAATAGAACATCACATATTCTTGTCTACTTTTCTACAATACCTGATGATTATTAGGGAAATATCTTCTAGCGTGATAGAATAAGTGCTATACAAAACCTTACTGGATATGTATTATTAATTATGTAATATTATAGCATTTGTAATCCAACCGGATAGGTACAATTATGTGAAAAAAGTATTGTTGAAGCTATATATGTTGCAAACACGGCTATTACAATGACCTGACAATAATGAAACTCCAACTAAACACAGATTATTTGTAGCGATGAAAACAAATATTACTTGAGTCTAGACGAGTTCGAAAAAAAGCAATTTTGACGTTGACCTCAGTCATGGAATTATGTCATTGATTTACACGTGTAATGTATAGTGATTGTGTAGAAACCAAATTCTAATGTAATAAACCAATTTTGAGTAACATTGATCACTCACATTTTGCCCGCCAAAACATTTATTATCTCATAACATATTACCGTATGCAATATGCAATTATCATCTGGAAACCAAACTTTGACGAAATGTCTTTATTTAGTAACAGCGAGTTTTGCAGTTGAACTTTTCAACTCAAATAATTATATCTCTTTATGTGTTACCTCATGAAATACTATTGTATTAAATTTCGACAAAACCAACCAATTCTTTCTTCCTTTTCCCCTGACAACCAACTTCCGGACAGAAGATAAACAGAGAAAATGTTTTAAGTACATTTGCAGATCTCTTGATACTCAACGTTATCAGATTTCCCTGGAAACAGAAGGAGCTTATTCATCTTCTTATACGATTGGTCACTACGATGTTATGTCTTCAACATACGTAGATGGACTCAAATTCAAAACAAAATCCAGCTCATGGGTTCAGCAAAAATATTGCTGCAGTACCAAAACACTAACCTTAGATAATCTTAATCTGGACCCAAGAAAGATAACTCTCAAAAGACGATGAACAACAAACGCATGTGCAGTTGTTCGAGGGAAGACAACTCTGTCAACACTACGCTTATTGGGCTACCTTTCAGCTACTAGCATGTTTATCATTAGATGGATACTCATTTATATTTATTACCATATCTTCTATTCGTCATGACTTAACGGATATACTTTAATTATTCCCATATATAAGTCTTTTCATAAATATTTCTTATAAATCGCACATATGTGGATAACAGTATCTATAAAAGACTTAAATGACTTAAATTGTGATGTTTTTAACAAAATGCATATTTGTATTGGATCCAGTGGAATATTTTAACACGTTTTCATATGATATTGACATGTGTGTTTGACATGATTGGTGTCATCTTCTATTCGTCATGACTTAACGGATATACTTTAAGTATTCCCATAAATAAGTCTTTTCATCAATATTTCTTATAAATCGCACATATGTGGATAACAGTATCTATAAAAGACTTAAATGACTTAAATTGTGATGTTTTTAACAAAATGCATATTTGAATTGGATCCAGTGGATTTTTTTAACAAGCTTTCATATGATATTGACATGTGTGTTTGACATGATTGGTGTCATCTTCTATTCGTCATGACTAACGGATATACTTTAAGTATTCACATATAGAAGTCTTTTCATAAATATTTCTTTTAATCGCACATATGTGGATAACAGTATCTATAAAAGACTTAAATGACTTCAATTGTGATGTTTTTAACAAAATGCATATTTGTATTGGATCCAGTGGAATATTTTATAACAAGCTTTCATATGATATTGACATGTGTTTTTGACTATTTTTGACATGATATGTACAGGTTAATGCAAAGTGTCTATATTTGAATAAGTGTGTTTGTGTTACTAGTCAATACTGACGAATGGTGATTTTATCTCATAAAAAAAACAGAAGAAGGTTTTTGTATTTTTCTTCAGCAATAAAAAATACTTACTTTATACTTTTACTATCATTGTTGTTTACGAAACTCAGTAAGGAGATGACTTCATAAGTTGTTATAACTAGTACCAAATTCTTTTTATCATTTTGGTTGATATGTTTACAGTCACGCCTTTGACAAATTCTTGATGCCTCTATATTTTTAGAGTACTAAGTATCCTTCTGATGGTTCGTGACAGACACAACACGGATATACCGCAGCCTCCAAAAACACGCACGCACCGCACCGCATGCAGGGGAGGCCATCCTTAAATGACCATAACTCTTGTTAGAATGTAGAGCCCCAATCGCCAACACCATGCTTTCATAAGACACCATGTAAACATACACCACAAAAGGTGATAGTAAGGTGCACACACGTCACTTGTTTATTCAACTGTAAAATGAGGGAAGCATAAATATGAACACATAAGCGAAAAATTGTAAACAATTGGCAAAGACTAAATATATAAGTTCATTTTAGTTCTTCTTTTAGGTGGTCCTTTTTCAATTTAAGTTTCATTTCACCTCAATCACGCCTTCAACGGACGTACGAATCCTTAATACAATGTAGCCCACTTGTCTAAGTGGTTAACTAAACGAATGTTTTGAATACAAAAAATAGCCACACTTCTCTGTAAAAACAGCTAGTGACTTGTTATGCTTTGTGTTTGTCATACATGATAATGGTTCTCATGTACACCGCATCAAAATACCAGTATAAGTATCCCAGAGTTCCCTTTCGTGGTGTTATCGCGTGCCAAATAGAGCACGTGCATTATTGTATCACGTGGTTTAGATAAGTGTGGAATGCAACAGAGGTCGTAAAATACTGTATAACGTTATTACATAATCGATAAAACATGTCGAAATCAAACAAATCCAAAGCTTCCGTTGTCCTGGGTAGTGTCTGTACAGAACTTAACGGTTTAATGTTTGACAGATCACAAGATCCTATTTTGTAGACGCTTGCCCCCTTCTCAGCACTCTACGATCACCAATGACTTATAGAATCCTTGATAAATCCAAGACAAAACTGCTTTACTGCTTCATGATTAAGGTTTTTTAAATGTGTTTCTGTTTTGTATCATTATTGTGCATCAATTTATCAGTATAATTATGGTCAATTTTGGTTACTTTATAGCGTTGTCCTACTAAGACATACTACAAAAGACACCGAACTGCACACCTCACCCAGTCACATTATACCAGTCGCTCTTCTTCACTAATGATGAATTAATATGTAAAGAATCAATAAAAGTGTCTTTAGTATTCGAACTTGATAAAATTTTAATCAAAACTTTAATCTGGTGATGTGAATGTTGTCTGAAATTATAACACTAAAACTGTAAACTTAAGAGCATCGTAGAGATTGTGTAATTAAGGTGTGCTTCTATCTCTGATCACGAATCATAGGCCCACGGTAATTGTTAATTATTTCCTAGAATCATTATAAACAACTTCCTAATACCAGCTTAGGTTTTCACGATGCTTTTAGGTATCGTTGATCAATTATCTCTCCAAAGACATGAAGTCATAAATTATATACGACAAAACACTTTTCACTTGTTAACTATTTCACTCAAACCAATTAGAAGGTTGGAAAAGTAGTACATAGAAGCCAAACTCTGGTTTACCAAGTCCATCGTTTTTGTTACCTGGCTTAGATATGGCCGTGGTTATAAGGTAATCAAGGCCTTCATGCCTAACAAGCAAAAAGTACAAGGTGAACATAGAGCGAAATTGTATTTTAGTGGTGGTATTGGACGTCTTTGTTTGCTTAATTTTTGTTGTTGTTTTTTGGGTTTTTTTTGTCGTTTTTTCTTTGGTGATTTGTTCGTTATTTTTCAGTCAGCAGTTTTTCACTGCAACCATCCATATTCTGTTATGCTATGTTTAGAAAAATATATTTATGTATTCATACTTTTAAAAACTTTTAACAATCAGTAGCTTAGGCTATATGTATTTAACTAAAAATGATATACCAAGACATTATAGTGTATTAAATCAATGAAGTGTTGATAATTAAATTTAATGTGTTATTATAATATATGTAACTACATGGCTTTAAGATGTGAAAATATTAATAATGTTATACAGTATAACTGTTTAATGTTGGCATTATCTCCACATGTTTATGCTACGTTCCAGAATTAAATAATTTGTGCATTTCGCTACTTTGATGGTTACGATGATAATCTCGCAATATATAAATAGCTTCAGAAATACTTCAAAAGGCGTAAAACAGCAGGTAAGAACGTGTGTTTTTTTTATAAAGTTAACCATACTTCAATCTTGCTATATATTCTCTTACTGATAACAGAGAGGTATCTACACCGAGCCAAGAAATTAACCATCGCTGTCCAAAGCATATGCAGCTTAATGCGCTAGTTCTTGTTTTTTTGATATAGTTCAGATCATGAACTTCATTTTAAAATACTAGAATAAAGGAGCTCACATTATCTTTTTATTAAGAAAAATCATGTAATATATTTTGAACATGATTATTTTGGCAGAAGTCCTACTTTAGATTTTTTTTTAATTCCATCGAAATAAAGCTAACTAGGCTAATGATAAGAATGGGCGCCTGCGCCTGGTGGGGATTCGAGAGTCCACGCATTCCTAATTGGTACAGAACGTCCTAGTGTATGAACATGAAAAACATGTGCCCATCACACCAGCGATGTACAGTCCTCACTTGAGCTATTTATAGTCTGATGCATCCGAAACTTCATGAAGGTTCTACTGTATGTAAGAAGTTATAGGAACTACATTATCTACCGCAGTTATGCGTTTCATCAACCCATAAACCGCAAATGATATTTTTGTTCATGGTCTCGTACATCATGCGCATAGTTGATATAGGATCAAATATTTCGGGTTGATATAAATAAACAAGCAGCACATCTAGATATATAACTGTAGTGTAACATATTCAATCATCACTTAGTTATTATGACGGACTACAAGAACCATGGTATGTAATCATTTATATGGAATATTTATTTATGTTTCATACCGCCGACGAATAAGGATTTTATCTCATAAAAAACAGAAACAGGTTTTGTTATTTTTCTTCAGCAACAAAAAATACTTACTTAACACTTTTACTATCATTGAAAAATTTGAACTTTTTTTTAAAATTTCATTTCAGTATAAGATTATTTAAAATAATAAATTACATTCCGAAAACAATCTATGTCACTATATTCTGTATGGAATGGGCTACTGTAACGCAGACAAAAATAGTTCATGTGTATTTTTGTGTTGATATACACGATTAAAATAAATTATTGTCCAAATGATAATTATTGTTTATATTTTTTCAACGTGTTCAAATCATTCATCCCTGAAATCTCACAATGAAATGTTCCAGATATAGAATAAGACGAGTTCATATCTGTCGATAGAGGTAGGTAGGTTAAATTTTTCTTGTGTGATTGTATTTTGCTGACATTCTTGTGTATTGACGATTTAATTTTAGAAGGATAATCATATAATAATCAAATAATCTCGATAACCCAGGGGCTACTATTACTGACGTCATATCCATCCAGCCCTGCTCTATCTTATAGTAAAACTGAAGGCACCAGAAGAAACTGGTAATTTGAATCCTTGTTTACTCCAAAGGAATGGTAAAACAGTGCATTGTGGTTGACTGTATTGCTTTGAAGTTGAACGTTGTTCTCTCTGTAATATTCAAAGGAAGTATCTACAGACCTGTGATTGGTCAGTTTGTTTCTCTTGAACAGCCTTCAGTTTTACTGTGAGATAGTCCAGGGGCGATTATTACGTCAGTGATAGTAACCCCTGGGGTATCGAGGATGCCTATACATAAACAACACACTAAAATGTTGCCATGGTAATTAATATAAACACAATGCTGTTGTTTTCTGTAGTGCTTAATAATTACATAGTATCTATTTGCTGCTTTAGACTACTGCACCGGGGAATCGCCAAGTACTACCATATGACGTCATACGTGTCAAGAGTATATGTTTATCTATCCTTTGCAGATGCTATAAAAATTAGGACTTGGTATCAAGTAGCAAATTACTGTGCAATCAAAGCGATCTCCAATATAGCTGCAGGCGTCGAGAAGGTGTGTGTTTGATATGTTGATATTAAGCACTAATGTACACTATGTTTATAACGGTGCCAATAATGTGCTTGTATGTTTAATTGTTCGGTTGGTTGGTTGAATGTTTGGTTGGTTGGTTGGTTGAGTGGTTGGTTGGTTGAGTGGTTGGTTGAATGTTTGGTTGGTTGGTTGGTTGAGTGGTTGGTTGAATGTTTGGTTGGTTGGTTGGAGTGGTTGGTTGAATGTGGTTGGTTGATGTTGGTTGGTTGGTTGTGATGGTTGGTTGGTTGAGTGGTTGGTTGAATGTTTGGTTGGTTGGTTGGTTGGTTGAGTGGTTGGTTGAATGTTTGGTTGGTTGGTTGGTTGAGTTGATTGCACTTTGTTAGTCTTGACGTCTACAAAAGACTCAATTAAGACATTCAAAGAACGACACATAATACACTAGCATCTAAAATAACAATTGTCTCCTTTTGATATGTTGATATTTAACACTTATCAAATGTGTTTAGTTGGTTTTTGATTGGCTTGTTCGTTGGCTGGTTGCATATTGTCAATTAAATATATACCCGATCAAAAATTTTAAAAAATCATGGCCAAAATAGATATCCTTGCATCTAAAATAATAAGTTACTTCTTTTTTTTATTATATATAGGATATACATATGTAACGACAGTGGTAGTAACCCATGGTATATCGACGATTGGATACCCAATGTCGTAATTGCAGTAAAGTAAGTTATCAAAATATTACTTGCTCTATTATTGAAAATGAGTTCAGCCTTTTTGCTCATTATTTAGAAATTAATACACAATATATAAACGAATTACCATTGTCCTGTACTATCATTGTTAAATGTACACTTTTTCGTGTGTCTGACATAGACGTGACAAACTTAATATTCATCATTAACAATTATAGAAGGCGAATCCTAGATTTTTTGTAACTATTTTTGTCTTTTATTGTTTATTTGTTTACTCATTTAAGTTGTTTTATAAACGTAAACATTATAGTGATACTCATATTTAGCTCATTTCGCGATTGAAACATAATATTAAAACATTATTGCTTTGATAAAACAACTATAGGTATACATTTTAGACATGCAATTATATTTTTGCGCTAACAATGGTTATATAATAATATGCACGTTTATAGTTTATGCATTTTACCTTTTTTGTAGAAATAAATGTAGTCTGGTTCTAGGTTGAAACAGAATACCACGATTTATTTCATTGTATCCTACATTTTCTATTTTTTAATTCTGTTTCTAAATGACGCTATGATATTCTGAATTCTGACATCACTTGTTCTAACAAATATCTTATTATTTTATCATTTTCATTCCGAGGACAGATTGAGGGAAAGCTAAGAAGTGAAGCAGTGAGGGCGATGTGCAGTATAGCAATACGAGCTTTTTACTACATGCATGGGGATGAACTAGATACAGACTTTGATCTCCAAAAGTTTCACACATATAGATGAAGGGAAAAGACAAGAGAAGTATTATAATATATTTTAAGCCATGATGTCATATAGTTATTTCAATATTTTAAACACATAAATATACCGGGACAAGCGTATTTTAAAATGTTGAAGTTATTGATGATGAAAAAATGAAAAATATTATCAAAATTAAACTATTTCTGTTAAATAACTGTATTTAATTTTTTAAATATTTGAATCGTGAATGTAGCTTAAAACTGTTACTTTCAAGTTTGTTTACCTTTTTGAATACTTAGCCCCATCAATATAATGTGCTCTTTTGGTATTCAATCGCATTGATACTATGCATTGGTCATGTCAATTATTAGTTGACGTACGTAACGTACGTGCGACCAACAAAAATATTTTTGGCTATTTTTATAAATGTTTGGCCTAACACGTGTTCTAACAAAGCATAGCTGTTAAATCCAACTAAATAACGTAATAAACTGCATGTTAGGAAACTGTAGAAACGTTAAAGTTATTTTTTAAATGCTTTAAATATGGGTAATATTTAGCCTGTTCACAGGAATGGGTTTTTTTTCGATTAGGTATCGGTATATACTAATCAAGATTAGAGTATGAATATCATTTTAAGAATTCTTATAATTTTGTTACCTTGTATCATTTTATATGAATATATATCAATATTTTATATCATTTCTATTTAATATTTTGAAGGACTCTTTGTACTCACAAAAAAAATATTTTTTTGTTATTTTCTATGCTTGATATACGCGAATTTACAGACAAGAAAACAAGACTTTTAACTGGTCAACAACATTAATTTGAAAAAGCCCTAAATTTTTATCAAATGTTAAAAACGCATACACAGATATTACGCAATTTAATTAATTGTAAATTGCAAACATTTGAAGCATTAATAAGCAGATGAAAGAAATGTATGACACAAACATTAACAAGACTCAGGTGTTAAGGTGAATAACGAAATATTAACACAATATTTACAAAGCATGCTAATTTGCATTAATTTTAGTGAAGCCGTTTCTCATGAATATGCATGGCGAGGCGTTGTCTGCAGTCAGGAACGGAAGGAGAGATTCTATGAAGCATGCAAATCGTTCCGCATGAATAGTTATCATACTAAAGTATATAATTTTATAAGCAAACTGTTATTTTTCTAAATACATATTATAATATGTGTAAAATGTACTGTATTTTGTTTGTTCAATATAAGCAAATTTTGAAAACCATGAAATATTCTATTCTGTTTGTGTTAACACTTGTACATTTATTAGATATTCTTAGATATATATGAGTATATAAATAGGATGCGAATTACGAGTTATTAGTTGGATGCATATTTAGACAAGTTGGACGTAAAAAGACGAAAGAAGAAAAGAAAAACAAAGACAAGGCTTTGTTGAACATTTTATTTTCTGCGCCTGAAATACATGTGATGGTGTGTGTATCTGGAACATAATAAGACCCGAGGTCATCCTAGAGAAACGAACCGAGGTAGTCCGAAAGATTAGATACAGAGATGAATAAATAGATAAATAAATAAATATGTGAAGTATAAAGAAACAGTGAAGACACAGAGAACTAGAAAGAAGTTGATAAATTAAAATATGTATGTGTTATAAATCAATTTGAAAAAAAAAGAAAACTTTTCAAACGTTTGAAACACCATAATCTAGGTTTGTAAAGTTATCAGCGACACATACCTATACATAGCTGTTTTAGCGCGATCACTCGTTTTGATCATTTGCAGCATGCTACAGCAAATTGTTAGTCTATAAATATGATCAAATAAATCAGAACCCTTTACACCTACATGTACGCGATCACCCACACTGTTGTGACACATAAGCACTTTGAACTTTGACCTATTGCAATGCACCACTATCGTTGGAACGATTGACACGCTTCAAAATTGGACTCTCTGCTTCCGGTTCCTGTCTGGCATTCAAGATCTCCCATGATGCATTGCATTGTCGCCTAGCAACACTGAAGTGACTGTTGTCATGCCGATTACAAGGAGGTGATCTCTAGTCCACACTGCTGTCAAGGTAAATGGAATATTTGGACTGAAAATGATAAACAAATGACAACAAGTGAACACAACAAGTCTACGTGACGTCACTTTCAAACACACACGCTGTGAGAGAACAATATTCAAAACCTTATAATCCATAAACATATTATTTTCAATGTCGGTATCAATGCGAAAAATAACAAATGAAAACACTTGACGGCATAAAGGAGAAATTACTTCCTTCGACAAGCGTGACATTCATTTAACCAACGATGTTCTGCACATTATTTATTTATATATCTATTTATTTATCTATTTATTATTTTTTGGGGGTGGGGTTAAATCTAAGTAAATGATAGCTGTTTTGGCAATCGCATTTTTTTTAATTCAACGATATGAACTAATAAGGTTTTAGTTTTTAGGTTTTTCCAATCGATTTTATTTTCTTCATATGCTGATGTAGTTTTCGCAGACATAGCAACACATAGAAGCAGAAAGACAATCTTACAATACACAGTAAACGACATGTTTATTATCTTGTTAAAATATATTGTCCATTAACTTTTCTTCACTGAAAAATAGTATCTATTTCGTATTTCTGTGTAAAACAGTTCGGTTGCGTGTTTGAATTACGTCATAATTATCTGAATAATTTAGTCAGGAATCGTATTTGATTTTTGCTTATAAGTTTCTGTTTTTGCAATGAATTTATTAAAAATTCTAAATCCTTAACCGGAGTTACTCAGGGGAAATCTTTTGAAACTATGCCGGCTGATATTCCGTCTTTATATATTACCGAGTTTCCTCCCTTGCGGGTTTGTATTATTGTGACGTCATTTTTTGTGATCGAAATTCACACCGTTTTGTTGTTTGAAATGTATGACGTTACGCTCGCAAGCACATGACATCACAATCAATAATTATCCGCGTGGGCTAGATAACTATGTAATATACAAATACAGAATATTAAAATAGGTCAAAGAGCATTTAATAGATACCGAAAAAATTAACACATGTTACATAGTATAGAACAGGTAAATGCATCGGATGTGATTTATACAACAGTTACATTCGAGAAAACCGTGTAATGTGGAACACAATACTTAGTCGAGCAGACGACATTGAAGAAAACTCTCCTCGAGGGAGGGGTAGGTGAGGTTTAGATGGGATTCAAATAGTATAATCTGCCTTTGCATTTTACAGAATTATCTGTCCTAGCGGATAGGTAACTGCTGCGATGTCATCATTTGATGAGCGAAATTACGTTATCATTACATGAAACTATGACGTTACACTCATAAATACATGACGTAGCAAACAATACCTACCCGCAAGGGCAATAATTGTGTAATATGCAAAGATAGAATAGGCCGTGTTATAGAAAACATGCATGAAGGTGCCAACTCCTCAACGTGTTCTCCCTCAATAAACATTTAACATTTTCTAATTGTAAGGATGGGATAGCCCATTACAATATTTTGGGGCGGTAGACGAAATTCTTTTTGTATTTTGTTACCAAGTATTTTATCATATATTTGCGGTTAACGGCAGTAAATAATGTTTCATACACATCGTAAAATGTCGTAGCTTAGTGTTTTCGCAGTGCAATGGTAATGTGATATTTTGTTTTAAAACAGTTCGAATTTATAATAAACAATAACTTACTCGTCTATCTGTGACGTCATCAGACGCTGGAGACTCTCTATCAGGTCTATTGGCGAGCTGGTTTTGTAGATCTACGATCTGAAATGGAAAAACAAATAAAGGATCTTATTATTTGGTGAAATGTTTGTAAGAAAATAATGAAATGTATATCATTGCATGGTAGTTGCTTTGCTTTCAAGGAAACGACCATGTCCTTCGAAAGTTTAAGCAATTATAAATTCATTGAACATACAATTTTAGGTCACAGCGACACACATCATATAAATCTATGTCTCAGCGGCCCTTGAAATATAAATCTAGGTTACCGTGACACCAATAAACAAATCTGGGTCACAGCTACATCCAATATACAAATTTATATCTCAGCGGCACCCAACATCTAAATCTAGGTCACCGTGATACCAACATACAAATCTAGATTACAGCGGCACCATCTCAATTGAGAAACAGACTGAAATGGTATATTTAAGAACTCTGGGCATTGCTGGTGTCACAAAGACAAAGAGGAATAGATAAAAAAATAAATGCACTTTTTTTCCATGGCACTGCTTTCACAAATGGACTTTGTCCATTAGGATTATGCATCTAAACCCCTGAAGTACACAGGCTGTTTCCAGTCATTCAAGCTATTGGTTTGTTCCATAATAATAATTTCTATCTTTATGTCTCTTCCCGAATCCCAAACTGAAAATTTAAATTTACAGGCATCTGTTGTAGAACTCGCTCTTTCTGTTTAAGTCATAGTTTATATATCCTGTGTAATGAATGCGACAAAATAACATCTTGCATTTCTTGGTATTCATCATGATATTAAATATCTCGGATTTTTATTCATTTGGGAAAGTGTTGGAATTTATATTGTCTATACAAAGAATCAGAGATAGGAGCCTCTAATAATTCAGACAAATATGTTACAGGTCATAAAAATAACAAATATTTGAATATATAAATCCAAATAATCTGTCGTTCAATCATCTTTTTGTATAGGTTCTAAGCCGATGAATGACCCAAACAAAAAGACGATAGAACGACTGACCAATCCGAACTTCTTTTCTCTTTGCGATTAAGGTGTGACACAACACATCGTATTCATATGCGAGGCGGTCCTCTAATAACTTCTACTGTTAATAGACATTTAGTCTAATTAGCCACCAAATCTAATCAAAATTAGGAATGTAATTCCGCTCCACTACGATGCTCTACGTTACGCTCCAATAAAATTCTGACAACTTCCCGTTCAGTGTCACCTCAGTATGACCCCTGTGGTTAGCCAATCAGCGTCTCGCTTATGATATCTTCGGTGTTGTTGATTCTCTCGGAAATATAAGCGGCTAACAGTGTGTCCCGAGATGTTCTGATTCTAGGCCAGGGGTTATGCTGAAGAGACCCCGAACGAAGAGTTTTTAGATCTTATGTAAAAGGAGCGGGTCGGTGTGGTTTGTAAATAGTGTTAAATACGGTCTCTGTCACACAGCTGACGGAGCATGCTACTTTGGCTCAGTCGGTAGAGCCGTAGATTTCCACGCCGGAGACCCGGGTTCGATTCCTGGTCGGGGCACTCGACAGGAATGTGTATTTTCCCTGTTCTACATTGGCGCCCAACTAAATAACCCATGGTAGGTGGTTAAAGAGTCTCGGGTTGAGATTTAGGAAATCTCAAGAAAAACAGGGGTAGTAGTGTAAAATGAGCGGGTCGGTGTGGTTTGTAAATAGTGTTAAATACGGTCTCTGTCACTCAGCTGACGGAGTATGCTTCTTTGGCTCAGTCGGTAGAGCCGTAGATTTCCACGCCGGAGACCCGGGTTCGATTCCTGGTCGGGGCACTCGACAGGAATGTGTATTTACCCTGTTCTTTTACACTTGTATCGAAGATTAACGTAGGACATCATAGTGGAGCGGAATTACAAGTCAGGTTTTAATTTGATTGATCAACCACACAGCATTACAAAATATCTACAAATTATATGTCCTAGCAATAATAATGCTTCCCCACTTTGGTACCATCTTTTTTCGACACCACTACTCTTTCACATCATTGCGGCTACCTAACGAAACCTTATCTAATGTGTTATGTAACGAAATAATCATAATATTTACTGATAGTATCGCGACACATCTGTACAACATTATGATAATCTTGTCTCGGGAGCTGTTACATCGGCCGAGTGCGCACAATACCGATTAGGGGCCCAATACAGGGAGATCGTGCGTGTGTTTTATGGTTGTGTATACGGTGCGTGCAGTTATATACACTGACCTTGAGTTTTAAGGAATACAACAGTATGTCTAGCGCATTTATTTTATAGAAGGTAATCCATTCACTTATCATCAAAATATGTTCGTAATCAAAACAATAATAAATGCAGAATACGAAACACCTCATTATAAATAATATATCAATCGTTCTTGTCATTGTTTGGTAGACGTTGAGTTTGGGAAACAATTGTTCTTCTACCACAGCACCTTTTCTTTAACAATCGTATTTTAATTTCGATAAGGTTTAAAAAAAGAATGTCCCATACAAAAACAATATTTAAAAAAAGCCGACGACCTGTCATTTTCATCTCTGGTATATTTTAAGATTTTCTTGACATTTGTCAAGGACACGGAATAAGCCGAAATGTGACGAAGGATTCCGATCTACATTTACCAATTGTATAATGTGACTATTGGAATCGCAGCTCTCCAGCAGAAGTATTCTGACTGCGTCACTGGTTGAATTATAAAGTTAATAAGAAAAAGAACATGCTGATGCTAATAAAGCAAGGCTCAATAATGTAGGATAACATAGATTCCTTGTGATGATCAACCCATACACCTCAGACACGTAATAAACCGAGCTTTCGCCATCACGTTGGAACTACACCAAGACCACGCTGCGCGCGGGCATGTGTTTGGCATCTGCTCGTGATGCACGTGATGCGTGTTTACACGTGAAATTACAGAAATGAAAGCATTGTCAGCATACAGTACTGTAAAAACCTACATTTGATAGGACAAATCTTTTCGATTCAAAATCATCCTGTCGTTAATTTTGAAATTAGAATTTCATCCCTTAATGAAGTAGTCAAATATGATTAATTAAGTAATATGTCTTCCCGTAAAAACTAGACAGTTTCGTAATGAATTTGTCGACAATGCTCAGTATGAGGCTAACGTTACTGTTTGTGTTGCGTCTCCGTGGAAACTGGTCCAAATAAACTATACTGGTAACTACGTACCTTTACCCATTACTGTAAGTACTATGTCTGTTGTATTTATCACGGTAAATATACAGCCGTTATCGGCTGAAATGGCAGGTACATATCGCAGTACACCACTGTATACCACTGTGATGCTATACCTCCAATTAGTACATGCACGCATTGGGTAGTCATGGTATATACACTCACCAGTAAATAATTTGGGTTAATTTTGTTCAGAGCCACGGGTAACATGGCTATTTAGTCAAACAGACTAAGAGTAGTAAAGGTCTCTGACAATCTACCTACTGTGTCCCCAATGCGGAGCTCATGTTGAGCCGTAAGCAAGGACTAGTCCTAGGTCGATGATTTTGTCTACCGATTAACATAATATCTAGCATGAACTTAATGTTTGAGAGTACAAGGTGAAATTGCAGTTTTAGTGTTTAGTTGAACAGAGCCCGGTTCCATCAACAGTCCTTTACTTTAAGAAATCAATTTCTTAACACATGAAAGCATTACACATCTTTAGTTGGGAAACTTTTCATATTTATTGTAGCCTTCCTAATCTAGGTCCACCTTGATTTAAATCTTCTTTGAAATCAGGCCGTGAACGGCATTTTCATGACGTATGAGACCAAAGACATTTTGAGGAAAATCCAATGGAAAAAAAAGATGCAGTATGTTACTGTCTGCTTTTGGTATCTTTTTTTATTAAATTCCATATTTATATTTTTATAAAGTAGGTAAGAAAAAATCTAAAATTTTGACTAGGTGCAACTAAATTATACACGAAATGGCAAACTAACAATTTTCTTACAATGCCACAGGCAAAGAATGCTTCCGAAAGGGAAATGATCTGGTTTTTAAAAAAAGAATGCAAGAACTCTTAACTCACTCTAGATCACTAAAACTCAACACTGGATAACAACTGGGGGATCATACACCGGAGCAAGTGATAGTTTCTGATCCTGATTAACGTACTGCATGCAAGAATAGGGACGACTGGTTTGCTAGTTGTCACTATAATGTGACTGGGTGGGATGTTCAGTGTCACTGGTGGCATGATTCAGTCATATAGCACTACAAAGAGGGCAAGTGTTCTACTATAACAAAGATACACAAGATATATCACAGTTTTCCAAAATATACAGACATTCAACTGCCCAACATATTGCACACAAGGGAGACCGTTATTTGATATCCTTAATTGTTAAAAGTGCGTTAAGCTTAATAATCAAACCACACCAAACCTGTCCACCGTTGAAATTTACTTTATACCAACCACCTCGGTTACTTCAGACACATTGATACATTGCAAGCACTTGTTTGAAGCATATCGGATATCCGTATACCATTTCATTAATAACAACCCCACCTTCGTAAGTATGACTAAAAAAGGAGATACTGGTTTGCTTTGGAGTATCGATTAGAAAATTTCAAAATTTACTAACATTCCACCGTTCCCACCAGTACGTGCATACCTTCGACACCGACACATTTTACTTTCATTTATCCCCCTCACCAAAAGCCTGCTAACTCGTAGTTCATTCATTAGGAAATCAACGGATGTAGACGATATTAATTTCGGGATCAACGGGTAATAAAACCTCTAGAATGTAACAAAATCTAAAATTAGCAATGTTAATTTCTTCGTCACGAGCGCATTCTTGGCAGTTTAGTGTTTCAATATATAAATAGATAATTGCGCAAATTTCACTGTAGCATTAGACAGGAAAATCAGTTACACTTAGTGATATGTCCTAATTTTAGATCATTTGTGCTTAAACAAAAAAGGCCAAAGATTTATATAAAAATAAATCACTGTCATTAAGTCAAAAGAACGCATGTGGCGCCCAATGAAGACACACAAGAAAACGATCGCCAAGTCCTTCCTACTTTAATACGATAGGATTACTTTGAAGGCATGCCAAAGAACTGTCCAATTTTCAGATCTGATTTTATCTAAGGCTGAAATGTAGGTTGACTGGTCAAAGAGGCTGTAGAATACTCTTAAAAATGGACAAACCTCGAAGGGTATAGGCTTTGAGATGGAAAGTCAGATGTAACATTTCTTTTCTCTGTCTTTTTTCCCCTTTTTCTCTTCTTTTTTTTTGAAAGGGGGGAGGTTAAAACACAAACATAGAATGTAATTATCTATTATGGAGGTGTACGCAAATTTAATCGATAAACCAAATACTAAATCAAGTATTTTCGAATTTTCAAAAAAAAAAAAAAAAAAAAAATATTTTCGAATTTTCAAAAAAAAAAAAAAAAAAAAAATCACAAAGCCTTGGGAATCATATAAACACAATGGTGCGATTTGAACTAGAAGCGACAAAATATATTTAAGCGGCTTACATTTGCTCGCGAATCTGCCTCAGCCCTGCCATGATATATATGGTCAAACACGTCCTCAATATTTCGCGAATCACATTTTCGCGACCATTACAATATCAGGCACGTAGCTACCATAGACTCCGGTACTCCCGTGCATCCACATCATTTCCATGCTCATTTTAGAATTAATACTGATGTACTTGTACTTTACTGGTGTTCTTTACTTGTATTGTAAGCTATACTCTTGCTAGAATAACTCCAATGAGTATCTTTACTCCCCAGCACATTAATTGATGTAAAACCAATTTTATTTAAACGAACTAGCGTTACTATAGATGATATATATATGTAGCATATGAACTTTGGTTTTCTTTTTTTCTAAGAAACATAAACTTATATTAGTTTTAGTGACATCATAGTCGCATTGATATTGCACTTTAAACTCCACTGTGCACTGTGTTAAGTACACTAGGGTAGTTTTCTTTGACCATTCTTTTTCTTGTTAGTGGCAAACACAAAAAAAAAAAATTTCGATCTTAGCTTACAAGGAAATCTCTACAAAGAGGATTCTGCATCCACTTTGTTTTAACCCTGGCTACGCCCCTGTAATATCCCACGAAAACGCGAAAACAACTGGCTTTCAGTATTGCACATTCAAGTGCCTGCATTTGTATGTAGTTATATCTAATGCCCATGTGTAAGAATATTATGTGAGGTTCTTTGACGCCCTGGATCTGTGTACTTTATCTGAGACAATACTACCAACATGTGCCAGTTATTATTAGACATAACACATAACTATTAACAGATGGGATCGAGATGCACCACACAACATGTTATCTGCTGAAATGCTACACCACTGCACGAGCACAGCACGTGTGCATGTCAGCCGCTCCGCCTCCCAAAATCCTAAGTAATATATTTTCACTGGACATGAGTCTCAATAAACTAGGTCCAATGTTGGCGAATGTTTGGTAGCATGATGGGCACCGTCATCACTCGGCTACCACGGTCTGTTATTACCAAATTATAAACTCTTGATGGAATCCAATTTTGAACAGAAACACCCCTCCTTTTCTTGCCATTGCTTTCTTGATCTATACATAAACTTAAAATAGATCGACAAGACAGAGAACTTACCCTAACTGTGACAATCGCCTCTTTCTTTGTTTTGTTTTGACTAATCAATTTTCTTAAAAATGTTTACAATTTCAAACGATAATGAGGTCACATCAGGCATCGCCGAAATATAAGATATTTAAAAGATTAAAATTTAAGACATTACATCTACATAGATATATCATTTGTCGTCCAATTCTTACAAACACTGTTCGCTGGTTATAACTTGACATTTTACAGACATTGTCCCAGTCAGTTTATGATTTGTCATGTCACGCATTTCAGGATTTCCTTCGCGCTTATGATGTTCAAGTATCAAAAAGGCACTCATGGAGTGATGGTATTTTGATGCCGTTTATTCGGCAATAAGGGTCCTTTAACAGAACAAGGAACACCTGTTAACTTCAGTCATGTCCTAACTTCTTCTGTATTGCTATCCTATGGGAGATTTTAAGTTTATGAATATTACCTTTAAGTTATGGAATGCACTTGAAACTGGGCCCAATTGACATTAATGATATCTTTTCGCGAGTATCAATAATTCAATCAGTTCATAGAAAACGAGAGATAGAAAAATGAGATTCTGTTTATTTGGAACTAATGAAGTTGGAAAGTGGTTTTATCTAGCAAAAATACATGAGAAAGGTACGTTGAACGAAAAAGGAACTTACGAAGGTTTTATCAATATGGTATTGTTTACATGCTTTAGCAATGAACATAGGGAATTTTCATCTGACTTATTTTGTTGGTTGATTGGCTCCCCTGAATTCAATGTTTTGGGATGTTGTGGTATATTGGTGTTGTGTCACTTTGCGATAGTGGAAACTCTTGTCCATTTAACAGTGTTATCGTACTGAAGCATACAACACACACTATGTATCAATATTTCGGGTTATCGAGAACAAACAGTGTCAGTTAAGAGATATATTTAGAGCTAACGGTGTCAGTATATGGATGTCTATCTATGATTAAGTTAATCAGTTTAAAAAGGAATTTATATCTAGAACCAACAGCGTCAGTATCTGGTGAGTACAACAATGATTATATAGGATTAAACGAAACATTTTTTATGATTAAATGATTAAATTGCATTTTTTTTCTCAAATCAGTGATAAGGTTGTACTTACTTTGTCTTTTAGCTTATCTATTTCCATCTCAAGGCGAAACTGCTTTTTATCCGATTTTTCTAGAATATCCGTAAGATGCAAGTTTTCTTCTTCGACCTTTGACCTCCTGTCTTCCATAATGTCCAGCTCGTCGTGTAAACGAACAGACACTTCCTTCGCCATTTGTAATTCCTGCTCTATTGATCTTATATGGGCGCGTGCATCTTCGTCCTTGAACTGATTTTGTAAAGTTCTAAGTTTATCCTCGTACTGTAGACGATCTGCTTCCACACTTTCATTCTGACGTTCAGCTTTACGTAATTTAAACTGAAGGATGCGACAGTTTTTCGCCGTAATTTCAAGTTCTCGTTGCAAGTCCCTGAACTCTTCGGCCTCTTGATCGCGGAAACTGTCGTACATTTCATCCATTTCGACTTTCAGCTCTTGAATTTCTCTCCGCAATTCCTCATTCTCATCATGAAGGTCCGAAACAATTGCTTCCGAAGCATCCACTTTGAGTTCCATATCGGCGATTTCCGATGCGACGTCATCATTTTCGATATTTTGTTCTTGATGTTGTTGCTGTTGCACGTGTTGTTCTTTAAGTCTATCAGACAATAATGTATTGTCCTCTTCTAACTTCTTACATCGCCCTTCCATGGATGTTAACTGACTTTTCAGACCAACAATCGCATTCTCTACATCTTGCTTCGCCAGTAAAACCTTGCTTTCGTCTTTCTCCTTTTCCGTCATCCCGTCTTTGAGCTTTTTATTTTCTTGCTCGAGCGTTTGACATTTCCCTTCCATGTCGTTCAATTTTTTCCTCAGTAAATCCAATTCATTGTTTACTTTGGTCTTTTCTGCTGTAAGAAGCTCAAGTTTCTCTTTCGTCGCCGCTCCATTTTGGACGACCTCGGATTTGTGGTCCGGAGTTGTACCATACTTGCTTCCCCCGAACTTGGATGATAAACTACTAGTGAGCGGTTTGTTTACGCTGGGCTTCTCTCCTGCTGCTGTAGTGTTGCCTGTGTCAGACGTAGCGCGGTGCGAAATACTCTGTTCCTTCGGCGACACTGACTTATCACTACCTGTACTGCTAACGTCGGCTGTAGGTGTATTAGTATCGCCTACTTTATCTTTTACACCCACCTTCTTTCTACCAAGGCTATTAAACTTAGTATCGCTCGGTCCGTCTTTGAGACTCCCAACTTGAGATTTACTGCTCAATTGTTTAAACTTGTTAGAAATTTCCTCAGTTTTTGAAGTGGTCACCTTTCCCTTATCCTCAAATTTCGATGTAGATAGTTTGGTCTTGCTACTAATTTCCTCAGATTTTGATGCTAATTGCTTCACTTTACTGCCATCGTCCGATTTAGATGGTGTTATGGATGTTGTTTTTTTGCTACTCGTTTCTTCTAACTTTGTTGAAGATGTTTTTGAAGTAGTCTTTTCAGATATGTTATCGTCCTTTCCTTGTGGCCCAATATCCTTTTTGTCAAAGGGCTGTTTCTTCCCTAAGCCTGATAACAGCCCCTTATCCTGCGAGAGAAGGGAACTCCCCGCTAGCTTAGAGTTAGTGAAAACCTTAGTTGTCGTTAGACCCTGCTTCTTGTTGTCTCCCGGCTTTGTGTCTGATGTTTCTCCTGCGGAGCTTTTATTGTCTGCTGTCGTCTGCTTCTTTGAACCCTGTGACGTCGACAATGACAAGCTACCTTTGACCTCTGGCTCCGTGCTTTGCGCAGACTTCTTATTAGAGTCTGACCCCGCCCCTGATTTCTGTTTTAGCTCCAGTCTCTCTTTCACGCTTAACGCCCCTGTCACTAATTTACCTGGCGTTTTACTTTTGGGGGCCGTCTCGGGGGGTTTGGATTTAGGGACGGTCTCGGGCGGTTTTCCTTTATTTTTGGAATCTGTTTTGACATCAGTACATACATCTTTCAAATTTTCTGTAGAATTCTTTAAATTGTCTGTTTTACTGAGTCCAACAATACTTTTTGGTCTGTTTTTATCCGCAATTAATTCTTTGGACTTACCGGCGTCATCGAAGGGCTGGTTTATGTCCTGTTTCCCTGGTAACCCTTCCTGGTCGCCATTGCTAACGGCATGTTCCTCTTTTGTATGGAAACAATTCCGACATACATTCTTCTTAAACACGTGGCATTCAAAATTGTCACACACATTACAGATTACCTCCGGAGTATCCTCCTTCCCTCCGCCACTCATTTTGACGTAGTGCTACACTTGTATATCCCTTATAATATCCAAGAAGAATTACTCACAATAATACACGAAATTTCCCCCGGCAGCGCCCACGAATGTTATCACAGGATTTCAAAATGGCGGTTCCTCTATTCTCTTTTCTCCGTAGCTTTTACACTTTAACTCACATGTCTTTTCCAGAATATTTCCTCTCCGATGTTTCCAAACTAGTGCACTTGTAATGTGTACTACGTCATCAATTTCTGTGTATATAGGTACCCTTATTCGGGCCGTGCGTGACGTAGATAGTCCCATATGAGTAAACGGATGGGAAGGCTAAGCTTTCTTTACTGCATTTCGTTTCAGGGGCCCCAAAGAGGGAGTGTGTTCTAACTGTAATCAGTAAGGCATTCCGAGCTTGATGTTTTTACCGGTGTGTATATATATATATATACAGTATATCTTTCTGATTCTAGTAGAGCAGACTTATCAGCGCTAGCAGATCTTGGAGTTGGTCTCTGTCAGAATTGTAGTATAATTATTCCAGTAGTCTACAGCCGGGGGTGTATATATACGCAACAGAAACCTTCGGACATCTCACTAGACAGAAAGCGTGTGCATTACACGTGGTTCATGTTTCACTTGTGTAGGTTTGTGCATCATGAGTATATATTTCATGAACCTCAGATGAAACTCGTCAATTCCTCGGAAAAGGTTCCCATCACAGTTTATGAATTTTATGTTCATTTAGTAGTTTGTATATTCAACTCTAAAAATAGTTCCTCTTTCGAATCATTCACAATTGTATACATGTAATTGAAAATTCATCTGTTGAAATGCATATCAAATGTTTACTTCAACAATAAAAATAGACGTACTTCGACTGTTTTGTGCAAAATTCAATATGCGTCTAGGATTATCTAAAAGCTTATTGTAATGATATATTTGCCTGTTTTATAGTTCCGTATATCTAACAAATGTCGTTTTTCTGGCCAGTACAAATAAATAGACTGAAAACATTATTGGTACATTATTGTTTAACAATATGGCATCATATGTAACCGTTTTCGGATCACGGAATTGTGTGATAAACTTTCCTTACGATAGTGGCCAGATCAGAAACATGTGGTATATGTTTGTATATCATAGATCACATAGACGTTGTCACGTGATATCCCAGTCTTCATCATAACACTGACGTAAAATGATACAGTAGTCTCGTGCCGTGCGCGAGCAAAGGTCATGGAGTTCTATCCAGTGTCTTTGTTTTATCTGGTCCAGCTAATATCAGCGTCAGACCTCCTGTGACGTTCACAGTTGTCAGTGAAATAAAGTAAACTCCATCCTGACGGATAATAACTTTAAATCCTTAATATCGTGACGTCATCAGTTTAAGAATACAATAATCCTTCATGCGATAAATCTCATAGCTCAAATAACAATTGCTGTTGATTTGGCGTTCTGTCTATGAAATCACACCCAATTGAGAGATAATAAAATCCCGTATCACTTGGAATTCACATTTTAGTTGATATTAAATATATAGGTCCAGAATCGTCTGTAGCTACCCCATACGTGGTGCTTAACACGGAAACAGAACCGTGCACGTGATGTATCAAATTCACTAATGAAGATAGCGCACACATACGGAATCTTTTAACCCGCCCAGTTCTCGCGCAGGAAAAAAATGTTTAGATCTAGGTAAATCAGTTCAGCAACTGTTCAACTTATCTCAGAGCTGTGGTATACGCACGCTGTGGCTATACAGTAGTTATTGTATTAATTAATCCTATCAGCCAATTTGATTAACCGTCTAAAAAGTTAATAATTCCAAAATCATTTTTGAGCTGACCTCACCAAAATTTCAAAAGTACGTTATCATCGCAAATACAATTTGTCATAAGCCAATACCAAAAGATTAATACAGTCTATCGATTCAAGGGACCATCAGAAAAACTTCAAAACATCGAGACTCGAATATATATGTTTTATAATCACTGATTACCAAAAAAAAAAAAAAGTATGCAATTAATCACACGTATTAAAAGCGTTTTAATGATACAAAGGAGCTTTAAGCATTTTTATAATACCAATGTAATATTGTATATTATGTAGTACATTATATATTATACAAAATAAGTTGTAACTTAAAGCTTTTACTTTGGGGCGTGACCATGTTTCTTACAGTATTTGTATTAGAGCGTGATCGTGTGTTCAGGTAACATGAATGGCTAATTATGTTTTAATTATATCATTACAAATATGTTTAAAACAATGTCATGTTATATCAAGTATTCATGTCATAATTCAAAATTAAGGTAATAAACAAGTATTACATTTATTTTATTTTATTTATCTTTATATTCGCAGAATCGACAAATTCAAGTTATTTAATTTCCTAAAATCATTTGGTGTTTATCGATTCACCCTGAAGTTTTCTGCATTGAATAAAAAAACCTCTATCTATATATATTTATGTTATAGACCTGGAACTTAATTAAAATTAAAGAACTTGTAGACTTATCAATTTGGGTGGAATGAGTCTCCATGTTTCAGATGGTTCTCACAGATCAGGGGAAAGATATCGGTAGGAAAGATTCCGGCAATTTAGATTCCGGCCACGCCTGGCTAAGACCAGCAGGCCATATGTACCAGAATTTAGTGGTATACTATAAAACATGGTCTGGTAAAGAAAAACGTCTATCGAGAACCTTCGACATTTTCCGTATACTCGTTTACGGAAAGTGCCGAAGATTCCCGATTGAAGAAACAGGATTGTTGAATAGAGACAGATATATAAGAGTCGTTTCAGAAAGGAAGCGGTTTCAAAATCATTCGGTCAAAATCACAAGGAAATGAGAATTTGTCAAAGTGTAGTTAAGGAATAACTACAATTATATTTAGTTGTATGGATCTATAACCCTTGATACCTATTGAGTGTAAAACACTCAAAATACGTGTGTAACCAAGTTCTTGACAAGGAGTTTTACAAGTCTACAACGGAACGTTGAACTGTGTGAATTAAAGTATTAATAACATATCAATTAGAAATTGAAAAAATAGTATTGGTATTCGATTTCATTAGGTATACAAAATGTACATTACATGTAAGGACCAAATAAACTGTCTCATCTGTAATTTCACACAGAGCCTCCAACTTCACTGACGCACAATGTAGTCCGGAGGTGGATTACACGGCAGTAAATAGTAACTCCTGGGACATCTAGGCTATCTAGGATGGTGCAAGCACGGCCCAGACCTTAGTTTATATCATACCACCGTGTTTATGAAGAGAATGGAGGAGGAGCTAATTGGACGGAAAACTATGTGTTGCATCAATCAGAGTTCACTCTCTCATTCTCACGCTCTCATCGATATATATAACAATATCCGTTGTTTTTGTAAACAACCACAACCCCTGGCGGTCATCACATACGACCAGAAATGCATGGACTAGACTGGACAATGGTCAAGCTGTGTGGCTAATGTTATCTATTGCACGTCCAGCTGTGAATGATAAAAGTTTATTTTGGCCAGCACTGTGTCGATTTGGTTTTTACGAGAACATCGGAGAAACTAAACCACACATACTTATTCATCCTTAACACTATAGGGGTTACTATCAATGTCGTTATCGCTGGACTACCTCGTAGTATACTTGAGGCAGTTAAAAAAACGACCAAAAGCGACGCTCAACTTCAAAGCCACACAGTCATCCACAGTGTATCAATGGACAGTGTTTTCTGTCTTCTGTCTTTACTGTCGCTTTTAGCTGCAATATTGTAGCTCAAAAGACTTTTAGACAGAAAATGATGTCGTCTTTAGAGCAACAATTAGTGCCTATTACTGCTAATGGAGCAAAGTAATGATTATGCAAACCATTATACATGTAAAACGTTTGTTTGCATTTTATCGTACTTGTTTGATATCGCTTACCTACTAGGCAATAAAACTGAACCACTTAAAATATCAAATTCTCATCGAGGCATTATTTTTATTGCATAGTACATATGAAAGTCTTTTTGAAGGGAATTTATATGGCAAATCCACAAATTGTGAAATTGACGACTGGTGAGCGGTACGGTAGATATTAAAAATGGTAGTATGTTTGGACAAAAATGATATGTAAATGCATGTATACGCATAAAATAATTGGAAATCTACAAAAAAAGTATGGAAAACTGTGCCCGAATGAATTTCGGAGGCAGTGCTCCACTACGACACATATAGGGACCAATTCGTACCCGGCCGAAAGGTATAGTAGGCCGGGTACGTATATTCGTTCTATATTGCTATGGCATGTTCCAGGGGTGAACAGTATGTCAATGATAGTAACCCCTTGGGTATCGAGGATACTATTTTTTCACATAAACAATTTCTCCAAAAGAGATATGGCTTTGGTGCAAATGGACCATCGGACATATTATTTTGATCTTGGTTGAAACGAGGATAAATATCCCTAATTTAGTTGCCTTTTACGATCCTGCTGTGAAGCAGCAGGCACAATATTAATATCCTACTTTCAGTAAAGCATTGCAGGAGATTCGCACATAAGAAGTTGACATTAAGTTGTGTCTATGAGATCTGATGATATTGAACTTGCATGAGTTGCGGGTAGATATTGATTGTGACGTCATGTGATGCGAGTGTAATATCATACTTTTCGGCAATTTCATGCATGTGGGGACCGCAATGAACTGTGGGAGAGATTGACTTTTCGGAGAAAAAAACGTCAATTGTGCTCACAAAATGATGACGTAATAATCGATACCTTCCGCAAGGGAGCTAACTCTGTAATAATGGGTGAAAAATAAGAGTATTTTGATGATAGTAATTTTACGATTTTTAGATGGTGCTTGAGATTCTCTCATTATCTAAACAAACTGGAATAACATGTTTTTAAACATGGAAAAATTGATGATGCCTACTTCACAGAAGATATCATTAAAGATGCTCCACCGCTTACAAATGGTATTTTAATTGAATGTTACTTAAATTATCTCTATCACCCAGACCACGTGACCCTATGACGTAATCATCTTAACTAGGTCATGTAAAGATGTAAAGATTCACATGAAGTTCTAAACATCAATCTCAAAATAGCAAATACTTGTTAAATGTGAATTAAAGTGTTAATGATAAAATAGAACAAATGCTTAACTAGTGGTCACCATGATTTAATTCTTCAATTTTAGTCTAATATGAAAACATCCACTTTCACTCATAAAAAATTGACCTCTGAAATAAATATGAAGCCAGGGAAAATTGAATGTTTTGAATAGCATGTATTATGTAGCTGACTCTAATGTGTAGTCATGCAAAATATTTTCCTTACAACCGGGAAAGTCGTAAAATGACCTATTAGTACCATCCCTTATTTATTACAACGGATGATCGGCGAATACAGAAAATTCAGATACATTTTAAGTTATTAATTTACATTGCAAAACGTCAGATATCAATAAAATGATAATTTTCCACGAATAATAATAATATCCTCAAAATATCGACAAAATACCACATTTAATCACATTTTCTTTCAAGCTTTGAAATCATCTTAATCACTTAACAGTATCGCCTAGGCTTAGTATAGATTAGTACAAGTCACGGGAGCTCGATATGTAAAAGTTGTTTAAAGATGCTCCACCGCTGACAAATGATATTTTTTCACTATCACAAACACGAGCAGACGATTTAGTATTTTTTTTCAGTTACAAAAGTTACTTACTTTACACCATTACCACCATTGAAAAGTTTGAGCTTCTAATTTTACTTCAAGTTAAAGTTACAAAAAATAATTAATTGCATCCCGAAAAAATTCCGTGGCACTATATCCTATATGAAATTAAGTACTGATTGCGCATGCACTAAGGGCAAAATAAATAATTTTATATTATTTTTTGTGTTAATTAAACATATATATACACTATTAAACACCAATTTTTGTTCAAGAGATTAATATCATTTATGCTCTGTCGGCGATGGAGTATCTTTAAATTACAAGACATCACATATGTATAATACATACATATACACGGCACACAGTAAATACAATATTACATTACAGGTACATCTGTCTATGAA
The DNA here is from genome assembly GCF_041381155.1 of Argopecten irradians. Lineage (NCBI taxonomy): Eukaryota > Metazoa > Mollusca > Bivalvia > Pectinida > Pectinidae > Argopecten > Argopecten irradians. The sequence goes on along the minus strand of NC_091148.1, from coordinate 13,887,180 downwards.
GAACACCCAATAGACGGAGAGAAATAGTCTAGATTGAAATGTGTTGAAATTGGTCATTTTGGACCCTATAAAAGTGGTCGTATTCAGCAGGTGGTCATTATACAGAGGTGGTCATTAAGACAGGTTATTCTACATTTTAATTAAGCAATATTTATATCAATGCCCTACATTAATTGCTTTTATTCAATTTTGCTTGTTACGAGCATTTTCATTGGCTTAAAAATTTACTATATCAGCCAATAAAGGAAAAAATGGCGTCGCCGTTTGTAACGTTGCTTCTGATTGGCTGAGATGACGGCGTAATGATTTCATAGACAAAAGAGTCGCGGTTTATTTAGAGTACACTCTGATTTTTGTGTTATAACTAATTAACATAAAAAATCTATTCAAGTTAATCCTTAAATATCAATACATGCAATTGACAATTTAAAGATGCTCCACCGCCGACAGACCATAAAAGATACTCATCAGTTCAACAATAATCGGTGTTTACTCATGTAAATGTATGTCTAATTATCACACATAATAATATGAAATAACTTGTTTTACTTTTGGTGGATGTACCTCAGTACTTCATTCAATATTGGGCATAGTGTCGTGGACTTTTTGGGGGACGCAATTAATTACTTTTAATATTCTTATCTTGAAGAAAAATAAGACATTTTATTTGGTGGTAAAGGGATAAAGTAAGTAACTTATATAACTGAAGGAAAATAGAAATTTTTCTGCTTTACAGAGAAAAATACTATTTGTCAGCGGTATAACATTTTTAATATGAATTTATAATAATCATCAACACGATTGCAGAGGCGTCATGAACATCACAGACAGATTGATTTGAAATTATTTCACAAAGTTTTCAAATAATCAGATTGTTTGTATACGTTTAAGCTTTTAATGTTTGTTGACCCTTGCATTATTTTTTACTTGAGTATTTTGGAATGTACATTTTCACTGATTCATATTCTTAATGAAAGGGTAACTGATTTCGTCGTCAATATATATCAGATTTACATAAATTACATGTTCTCTCGTTTCAAGGAGTACGAGGTCATCTTAATGTAACATAAACCTCTACAAAATGTAGACTTTTCAGGAGGAAAAACTGACCAATCACAGGCCTGCAGATTTCATTTGAAGATTACAGAGACAACGATGCCCAACTTCAAAGCCACACTGTTGACCACAATGTGCCATTATTTAATTCTTTTGATGCACATCAAAGAACAACCTGTCTCATCTCTTGTCGCGCACAAAGTCTTAAATTATGAGGTAGGTTATGGAATCTTTTAAATGTATTTTTCCTCATCAAGCTCTTATCAGTTACTTTGATCATATGTTAACTCTCACAGGGAGTTGCGACTTATGTGAACACAAAGAGTGAAGTGCTTCGGTCATTTGTAAGTATCTGCTTGGTTTTAAATTCGAAACTATTTGGTTGATTTTCAGTCTTAGCTCTGTCAAGTTGCTAAATTTGAATCTACAGGCTTAACTTTAAGTCCTGGCTCTTTTATTTAATTCGAAACTATAGGCTGATTTTGAGTCCTGACTCTTTCATTGCTTAATTCGAAACTACAGGTTGATTTTCAGTCCTAGCTCTTTCACCTTTTCGTTGTATATTTTATCAAACTGTTCACTTTGGGCAACAGTAAACATGGTTTTCCATTCTCCATCTTGACCTGCAATTGATAAAAAATATAGTAATTGATTATAGCGGAAAAGCATGTCAGGTGATTATAATAAATATATTCTTTATTTGAAATACGCGTCTTGCAATAAGAAAAATATAATATGACTGAAGGCAAGGCCTTAAAGGCCGCAGCCAGATTTTCAGTAAACCATTAATTATACAATGTTAAAAAGTTCAATTTATGGTAATAACGGAGCCGACCGAATTTTCTGTTTATTTTTTATTCATATATTCACACTCTGTCCTTGTCCGCAAACCTCCATTTGAGAAGGAAATCCACATTTTATTTCCGTAACAGATATTCCGTTTTTGGTTTCACTTGAACGCTTGCAAATAAAGAGCAAATAGCACTGATCATAAACTTCTGCCGGATGAATATTAGTGTGTTCGTCGGATCATTAAAGCGTTTGAACCGCTTGATTATATAATGAGATGACTTCAAAGCATCGCATCACGCTGATGGGATTTCTTTACAGTGGGTAAAAGATAATGGCGGCCGCAAACTGAAGCTGTCAGTGTGTTGGATTGAATTTGAAAAGATTGGGTTTTTTTTGTTACATTTTCGTGTACGTGTTACCTTAGAAGTGCTTCGCACTTCGTTGTGCCCTTATTAATAGAAAACATAAATTCAGGCATAAAATAAATATAAACAACGGCAGAAAATAACCTTAATGTTTTTGTAATATTCTTCCTGCAAAGCATTATGCTGTCATTGCTAATAAAAAGCGTTATTTTTTTTATTTTCAGCTTTATAATTGTGCTGTCAGTTATAAATAAATGTATTGCTTCAATCTATATCTCTTATCTGAAATCTGGTTTTTATTCTGTATTTAGAGTTATCTACCCTTGGCATAGTCATGGTTTTTTGTTTTTTTTCTTAACGTCATACTTTTACAGAGAAAAGGACGTGAGTTTCACTTACAAAATAATGACGTCACAATTGGTTATCTACTCGCAAGGGAGGTAACCCTGTAATATGGCTTTCAGATTGTTACGCACCTTTTCTATAAATCGGTAACCGTCCATCTTCAGTAATATGCTTCCATCGATCATTTGGTGGGGTAGAGAGATTGTGGCTTTCCTTTATTTTGTTGAATTGAATATTTTCACTTACAGAGCGTAAGAAAGACTCTTCATGGTCCACTTCTAGGAATGTTGCCAGCTTCTTAACATTCTCGAATGTATTCTGAAACACATGTAAAATAATTAATAATTGAACATTTAACGACAGATACTTCAGGGGTTACTAAATAATAGAGCTACAGGATCGGTGGGCGACAGCAGATGCTACAGTTTGCTTGGTACTTGGATGAATGCCAAAAAATAGAATACCGGCACACGGTGGTTGACTACTTTGGTATATGGATTTTAAAATGGACGTCGCGCTCTAAATCATCTTCAAAGATTGACTCTGGAGGCATGCATGTGATTTATATATGCTACTTATGTAAATTTAGATTGTACAGTGTCTGGGAAAGAACATGAAAAACAAAAAGTTATTGAAGCAATACTATTGCGTACGAACGCAATACTCTTTTATTTTTCATGTCAGATTGTAAGATTCCCATTTAATTGTACAAATAATTATTAATGTTGCTAAGCCAAAATTAGATCTCTGATCTGACTGTGTGTACTCATTGCATCTCTGATCTGACCGTCTGTACTCATTGCAACTCTGGTCTGACCGTGTGTACTTATTACAACTCTGGTCTGACCGTGTTTACTCATTTCAACTCTGGTCTGACCGTGTGTAATTATTACAACTCTGATCTGACCGTGTGTACTCATTACAACCCTGATCTGACCGTGTGTACTCATTACAACTCTGATCTGACCGTGTGTACTCATCTCACTGGTGGGCTGTAGCACAGGGGGCCAACTCAATGAAAATGGATGTTGTCATACATTTTTTGTATTTGGAGGATGGACTGATGAGTATATATGACAGTCATGTGGTTTTTTTAAAAAAATACGAGATTTGGAAAATTATTAAAAAATCGGGATATTTAGGCCTACTGTAAAACAGAGAAAGGGACGACAGTCGCCATATTGGATTTTTTACCCCCACCTCGATTAAAGTTAATTTTTTCACAATAGTATACCTTTTTCCCAGTGTTATAGTCACGCATCAGTCCTCCGATAATCCATGATCACACACAAACCATGCAAATGCATATAAACGATGTCTATATAGTCGAACGCAATATTTTAATCCAAAATTACCGGCGCTTTCTGACTTGTGACATCGAAAGCAACGTCCTCGCGAAGAGCGATTAGAGTGACTTCCCCTGCAGTGTAATTCAATCGGTTTAATCAGAGATATTCCGATACGTTTGTTTTCGCGGAAAATTTGAATATTAAAACGTATCGGAATGCCTCTGACTAAACCCATTGAATGACATTGCAAGGGAAGTCACTCTAATCGCTCTTCACTAGAACGTTGCTTTCGATGTCACAAGTCAGAAAGCGCCGGTAATTTTGGATTAAAATATTGCGTTTGACTGTATAGACATCGTTTATATGCTTTTGCATGGTTTGTGTGTGATCATGGATTATCGGAGGACTGATGCGTGACTATGACTCTGGGAAAAAAGGTATACTATTGTGAAAAAATTAATTTTAATCGAGGTGGGGGTAAAAAATCCAATATGGCGACTGTCGTCCCTTTCTCTGTTTTATAAATAGTAAATATCCCGATTTTTTAATAATTTTTCAAATCCCATATTTTCCGAAAAAAATTCACATGACTGTCATATATACTCATCAGTCCATCCACCAAATACAAAAATGTATGACAATATCCATTTTCATTGAGTTGGCCCCCTGTGGGCTGTAGATATTAAAATGATGATTTTTTGACAGTATCTTTAGCTATTATTTGTAGTTTTAGCCAGAATTAGAATGCATTGCAACTCTAGTGTTTTATTCAACAAGTAAGACAATTTTATTTTGTTATACGTGAGTTTTCAATTTGCAAAGAAAACTTCGCATGTTAAATTTTCCCTTCTCAGTTATTCTTTTAGTTAACTCGATGCTGAACAAATAATTTTATTTGCATAGATTGTGATGCTAAAATGTCACACATTTTATGATGTCGTTTTTATTGGTTGATATGATATTATGACAGCGGAATATCACCGGGCTTCGTCTTATTGTTATTAAATAATAACAAACGAAACTATGTGATGAATAATAACGGCTGATTTGACGATGTCTTTTGATCCAATATGTACCGTAAGCCAAATAATTTTCACATGCGATGTAAGTTATATGTGCGAAAATTAATTCTGCAGTAATCTATTGAAAACCATAAGAACTGATGAATTAAGTTGGGAGTGAATCATTGGCATGGACAGACAAACATATATATGTATTATGCCTTATTTATAAACATTAGTTACAACACTAAATGAATGCACTGTAAATTTTTGTCCGATGTATGTTTAGATGGAAACAAGCATGCAGAAATCAATTTACAATAAATAATAACAAAAAAATGTGAAATGAAATTGTTGACCACAACTTTGCTTCATGGTCTGACCGTATGTACTCATTTCACTGCACTATAGATGTTGATAAAAGGATTATTGGCAGAATTGCTAAAATCATTTTCAGCTATCATTTATACTAGTAAAATTAAAACCTATGTACAAAATTTATTTAAGTATTTTCATTCTCAAATTGTTGGTAGTTTTTTTGGTAAATAAGATATCAAAAGCTCTTCTTGATTTGTGAATAAGTAATCGTCGCGAACCCAACAGGTTAGAGTTCACGAAATTAGATCGGCGTAAATACAATAGGATTTCAGCAATGGTCCATCATAACACTCAGCATTATTTGAAACAATTGGCCTTTGATAATCCAAACCTTTGCGTCCCCAGCTCAAAACACCGGAATGCGAATTCTTCGGACAACCCAATGAAATCCGTTTCCCATTATTTCCGTCCGAATTGTGAGTTTTACACATTATCGGCGTTCGGATTATCGCGGGTCCACTCTACTCGTGTATAAGCTTTTTCAATTAATCTAAAATAAATATCTAAATTTAATATGTTTTTTTTTTCTCTTCATTTTTACATGTAACTTGTGTATTGTTTCATACAAAAGAAATCATCATAAATATCCCTGTGAAAACATTTACAAATATTAAATTCCTTTTATTTCTATAATTTTTGAAAGACATGTTCCATTTATTTCGATATGTGATGCTTTTAACCTGTTTAAAATCTTGATACGAGAGAACTAGACAATTTGGACTTTTCCATTCTTGCAAGTCTTTCATCCATGAAAACCATGTTCCATTTCCCATGAAACCTGAAACAAATGAAAAATAATTAAAAAAAAAAAAAAAAAAAAATCGACAACAGATTAAGTCTGGATCATTTCTGCATTCCAATAATGTTTTATTTACTCGGCATCATCGATATCCCATGTGTTCCTATCACTGTCGTTATATAACCCTTGGGATATGTCATAACCTAACTGAAGGCATTTCAGAAAAATATTACCAATCACAGGCCTGTCCAGAGACGACCTTTGGAGATTACAGATACATCATCGCCATCCAGTGAACCTTAGTTGATTCTGGTGATGCATACCAAAGCACCAAACAACTTGACTCATCTGGTGTTGCCCAGAGACCCTTCGGATTTGCTAACACATATTTCAGGGATCAAAACCACTGCCGTAATATCAACCAACCCCTGGACTATGGGATAGAAAAAACTGAAACCTCTATCGATGTGTATGGCTTTGAAATTGGTAGTCGCTTACTGCATAATCTTCAAAATAAGTCTTTGTATGCCTGTGATTAGAAAGTTGTTCTTCTCTTCCAGGGGAGTGTAAAACGACAATGATAGCATCTCCTTGAATATTGAGGATACCCATTCTACTGCAGATCAACGCATTTCTATCGTACCATCACAATGAACTGTTAAAACTCGTTATTTACTGGTTTTGGTCATTTCATATTTACCTGATGAGTGTTCAATCTAGTTATACAATCTGATTAACATGCAGATCCTAATACTCACTCCGTTTAACCGAACAAAGAGATGATTAAAATACAGACCCTGATACTCACTCCGTTTAACCGAACAAAGAGATGATTAAAATACAGACCCTGATACTCACTCCGTTTAACCGAACAAAGTGATAAATAAAATACAGATCCTAATACTCACTCCGTTTAACCGAACAAAGAGATGATTAAAATACAGATCCTAATACTCACTCCGTTTAACCGAACAAAGAGATAATTAAAATACAGATCCTAATACTCACTCCGTTTAACCGAACAAAGAGATTATTAACATACAGATTCTTATTCTAACTCCGTTTAACCGAACAAAGAGATGATTAAAATACAGATCCTAATACTCACTCCGTTTAACAGAACAAAGAGATAATTAACATACAGATTCTTATTCTAACTCCGTTTAACCGAAAAAAGAGATGATTGAAATACAGATCCTAATACTCACTCCGTTTAACCGAACAAAGTGATAATTAAAATACAGATCATAATACTCACTCCGTTTAACCGAACAAAGAGATAATTAACATACAGATTCTTATTCTAACTCCGTTTAACCGAACAAAGAGATGATTAAAATACAGATCCTAATACTCACTCAGTTTAACCGAACAAAGAGATGATTAAAATACAGATCCTAATACTCACTCCGTTTAACCGAAAAAAGAGATAATTAACATACAGATCATAATACTCATTCCGTTTAACCGAACAAAGAGATGATTAAATTACAGATCCTAATATTCACTCCGTTTAAACGAAAAAAGAGATGATTGAAATACAGATCATAATACTCACTCCGTTTAACATAACAAAGTGATAATTAAAATACAGATCATAATACTCATTCCGTTTAACTGAACAAAGAGACGATTAAAATACAGATGATAATACTCACTCTGTTTAACCGAACAAAGTGATAATAATGATCTGTTGTTTTAAATAAGATTTTTACAATATATAAAGTTATATATGCCGTAACCTTCATACCAACGAATCAATGAAAGTTTTTTTCAATATCTTATTTTCCATAAACAATACAAAAAAATTGTGAATTACTACAATACTTGCAATGCATATACATAAGTTTTATTTTTTAAAGTACAAAAAATAGCTGAAAATAATTTTTATTCTGTGCTGCCAATAATCGATATATTAACATCTACAGCACAGTGAAATGAGTACATACGGTCATACTATGACGTCAAGCCGTGGTGTGCATTTCCATTTCACATTTTTACTGTAGTATTGGTAATTGTAAAGTAATTGATGTAGGTATGTTTCCATCTATATCATACATCAGGAATGGAAAACAATAATTTTACAGTGCATAAAATTAAAAAAAAAATAGAAAATAGAAAAATATAGAATATAAAAATATAATTTTTTATAAAAAATTTAACTTATGTTTATAAGGCACATTTCACGTTTATCTGTACAATTGAATGATTTGCACAGTTTTATTCATCAAACCTTTTCAATATATTACTGAAGAAAAAATGTGAAGGAGTCAAAATTTTTGCACAGTTACAGCATATATAACTCATTGCATATAATTCAGAATTGCCCATGTGTAAGACAATATCTCCAACTTGTGAATAGTTTTATACATACATTAATTTTATTTTCAAATTCTAGAAATCAGTAAGCAAAGTTGATGATAAATCTTACATTCTTCTGATAGAAAAATCCTTAAAAAGCCCTCAAAAGTGCCTTTGTAGCCAAGATCTCCCATGGCGCTCATCATATGATACATGGACACCACCAGATCCTTCGGATTACGAGTAATGGTGACAACCTTCCCTTGTCCAAGCTTCATTTGTTCTGGGAGAAACCGGAAACGCATATGAGAGCCGAAAACTCTCGGTGATGGCATATTTTCGATAGCATTGAAGTCTTCAAATTCCATCCATGTTGGAGTTCCGTGATATTTTAGGGAACCTGATTTTAACATCCTCACAGTGTTGTAAAGCCAGTGTGTACCTTGGTGATAAAAGCGAATTTATTATACAGTTATGGTCTTGGTAACAAGTTGATATGGAGGTTTATTTACCCGGAGGAGTATTATTTCCCTAGGATTAGAGCGTACATAAACCTTCATATCACCTTGCCATGTGGAACATAAATTGCTTGGTACAATTATTGTATAAAGATAACTAAACATAATGCTTGATTTACTTTTTCGTTGTTGTTGAGAGAGATGAATCCGTGGGAAAGATAGGCGGTTGCCATGGAGGGACGCGTGAAAAATATGTTTGATCACATGGGATACGCTGTCCGCGTCGTTATCTAAGTGTCCGGGCTGATATCACGTCATCCGGGTTTTTCGATTCGGTTTCCGGTGCAAAGGGTACATTGTACTTTTTTTTAAATGTGGACATTGGATAAAAAAAACTCTCATAAAACTATTTGATATGGTAATTGAGAATGATGACAGAAGTCTTAAAGATAAAGGTAGGATCAGGCCAAATCGAGTTCTGTCCACATCGCCGAAGCTTCGATCGCCATTTACGTACATGTACTAAAACATAAACAAAACAATATTGGACAAAGACAACAAATTCTCCACTCGACTTCATGTCCTTATTATAACTGACCATACTGAAATTAAATCGCTTTGCCAAATATTTTTGTCCAAATGGATATCCGTAGTCAATTTTGTAGAAGTGATAGTACAAATATAAGCCTACACTATGATCTTGTTAATTTTGTGGAAAAAAATATATATAAAAAAAAATAAAAAATAATTCATTTAACATGTTTCAACGTAAGACCTACTGTATGTCTATAAGAATCAAATTTCACTGTTATGTAAAATCTACTCAATATGTTTTAATGACAATTTTTAAATTGTTAAAGATGCTCCACCGCCGACAAAGAATAAATTATATTCATCACTTGAACAATAATTGGTGTTTAATCGTGTGTATATATGTCTAATAAACACAAAAAAATATATAAGATAATTCATTTTGCTTTTAGTGCATGTCAAATCAGTACTTCATGCCATATAGGATATAGTGCCACTGATTTTTTTCGGGATGCAATTAATTATTTTTTGTAATTTTAACTTGAAGTAAAATAAGAAGCTCAAACTTTTCAATGGCGGTAATGGTGTAAAGTAAGTAACTTTTGTAACTGAAGAAAAATACTTAATCGTCTGCTACTGTTTTTGATGATGAAAAATTACCACTTGTCAGCAATGGAGCATCTTTAAATTTATCACTTTTTACAACGCGTTAATTAATAGAGGATCTAACATTCATTACTTTCATTTTCATTTTTGTATAGGAGCGGCAAAATCAGACTCGGATTTGACGTTTCCGTCTACAGAGACAATCGTGCGACGTCATATTTTAACCACGACGTCATTATTATGGATGACGTCACAATAGTTTTATTACACACGTATCATACGATATTTATGACATGGCCGTATGACATGGCTACACGGCTCAGTTAAATGATAAAAAGGTTATGGTATGACAATTTTGATATCGTATCTATATCAGATCTTGACCTAATGTGCTGATACCACGATGTATGGCTGGTAATGGGTGCGATATGAAATTTCTCTTAAAATAATATCATTAACTAAACAATTGCCATTTGTCTAACCTAATTAAAGACATTGCTATAAGTATATTATCTATGTTCCTATTAGTTAGCGAATATAAAGGACATGTTAGAAGTAGATGGACGACCAATGGTTTAAGTATTTTCAACTTCTTATATTCATTAATTTTGAATTTTGTGTGTTTATTTTGAAATAGTTAAATATGTTTTGGTTATATTTTAATCTGATGACATAGCAGTAGACGCATATGGTTAGTATCTTTCTAATTAATGTTGATGCTTGATGTTGAAAGAAAAATGAAGAGATGATAGGTTTGAAACAATAAAAGTTAATTCTGACCTTTTCTCGTCTTATTGATTATCACACCCGTATTACCATTAGAGGATAAGGGATCAACAATAAATTTCCGTCTTTGCATATTTCGAAATCATCTACTTTATCGGGTAGATATTGATTGTGACGTCATGAGTTTGGAAGCGTAATGTCATAATTTTCGTGGAAAACGACGTGAGTTTCGCTCACTAAATAATACAGTCATAATCAATACCTACCCGCAAGGGAGCTAACTCTGTAATGTGTAAAGACGGGACTAAGTATTGATCCTAACAGACATTTTCGCAAGTTTTTTTTATTGGCTAAAGAATTTATGCAAGCTTGTAGTTGATGCATACACTTGTTATAGATGTTCAGTTTACATCAGTTTACATGTTAAGAACGGTCACTAATGTTTCCAAAAACAAAGGGGCAGATGACATTGAAATGTCGGCAATACTCTGTCCACAATGTTAGAATTACTTCTTTTCCCAATATTTTCTACTTCGAGTAATTCGTATCCTACAGACATACGTTTATAAGAATCCAGTGTTATCTGGAAAACAACCGTGGATATTACGTCCTTGACCCATCACCTAGATTTACTCACAGTAGATAGTCAGTGTCACGGTGTCACGTGTACAGTTATAAGGATGTTGTACTTTAAGTCAGGTTCAGATAACACTATGATAACCTTGTTCGGAGGACAATATCCTCATGTAATATCTATAATTACCTAAAATATAGTAACCTGACTATGGCCACTTGTCAACCTGAGCCCACTCGTACTCAAAATAAATAATTACTCTTTTCAAAGTATTGCCACCAACGGAATTCGATTATTACTAGAATAACACAATGTCAAATATAGTTTAGTCTGTATATGTAAATGAAAATGGTCTTGTATACTCTGTGTTATATTTACATAGGTTACAAATATATCTAAATCAATCCATAGAATCCTATCTGAATCCACAACATTCAAAATTTCTTGAGGGACTCATTTTTCTATGAAATCATTGCGTCCATGTGTATGAAATGTTGATAACATAATGTTTACGTCAATGGAAATGCTCGTTACAGGAAAGATTGAATTAAATCCAGATCAAAATTTAGGTTCAAAATATCAATTATGAGAATGGATAGGTAAAAACATTAAAATTTCTGAATTTTTGTGCATCTGTGCACTTTAAAGATGCTCCACCGCCGACAGAGCATAAATGATATTCATCATTTGAAAAATAATTGGTGTTTAACTGTGTATATATATGTCTAATTAACACAAAAGTAACATAAAATGATTTATTTCGCCTTTAGTGCATGCGCAATCAGTACTTCCTTCCATATAGGATATAGTGACACGGAATTTTTTCGGGATGCAATTAATTATTTTTCATATTTTTAACTTGAAGTAAAATTAGAAGCTTAAACTTTTCAATGGTGGTAATGATGTAAAGTAAGTAACTTTTGTAACTGAAGAAAAATACTAAATCGTCTGCTCCTGTTTTTGATGGTGAAAAAATACCATTTGTCAGCGGTGGAGCATCTTTAAATTATTTCAAAATGGCTACCCGGTGGGAGTTATAGCTGAAGGACTCCATCTTTTGTTTTATGACAACCTATTTTCAATGAATTAACTCGATAACTGTATAGTAATTTCCAAATCTTTAACATTATGACATATGTGAAGAAAAACGCATTTAGTTAGTTGTTTTCTTATAAATGTGTATCAATGTGCTATTATTTTTAACTGCTCAGATTGTTATCATTTTAGTTAATCGTCTTTACCAGCCTTCGGGAACACACAGACTAGTACATCGTCTTTCCTGATCTCGCGGTGAGCTATTTTCTCGAGCTGATCTCTCACATTTCCAATGGCTTCCTTGTTGAACGCGTAACCTTGGTAACGTTTAAACGTATACGTGTTGTTCTGTTCATCGACAATAGTGACGAGATCCATATTGGCCTCAACTGAAAAGTAAACCAAGAAAATATTAAGTGAGATTTTTTATAAATAAACGGGCTCTATATATCAATGAAGTATATCTTCCCTTATAGAGAAATCATTTCTCTTTCCGTTGAGTTCATACCCTTGATACCATAATACCTATATACTGTTGATTAGAAATTCGTGTAAGGTCCCTATGAGCCCGAGGCAGTTGCTTATGTAGATATACAGAGAATTTAACATTTGAAATCAAAAATAAAATAGAAAAAAATGTTCGTTACATGCAAATTATCATTAATTTATAACTTAAATATAATACCTTGTAAATCACACTGTTTGCAGCTTCGTTGATAAGCAAAGGTTTATGTGTTAGCCAGTTGAAATATGTTGGAGGAGTGACTTCTACACCAACGAGTTTTCACCGAATAACTACTCCGTCGAGTTTTATCTTCGTTACGATAACACAGGTAAATGTACGATCATATGTACCGCCGTTATAAAGATGATGTCCCTCAACTAAGGTTTAAGTATGTTACAAGATGTTGCATAATTATAATACATACATGTCTAAAACAAGGCAATATCCATCATCAGAGGACATTTTAGAATTAAAAATTCGTTATTGCAGGGTGTAGTTATTGCTCTCTTTATTTCAACCAGGATTACATAAAGAATGATATTTTACATGAAATCATTAGACAAACCGCAAATAGATACTTACAAAATATATGTAAGTTTAAGTCAAATTGGTTAATATTGAATCGTGATAATAGATTTTCTGTTTTGAAAAGAAGATACAAAAATTTTACATTTTCTTATCTAAACTCCTCTAAATCTTTATTTGGAAAATCAAGTGTTTATTCGTTACCCTATAATGTATACTAAAATGATGCAAAGACAGAGTTCGATTTCGGAACAGAATTGGCCAGTCACTGTAGCATGGAACACAAAAAATGGTGTCCGAACAAATAAACAAAAAACTTACAAATATAATATCTTTGATATTTTGAAGCAGTCGCAAACAACATGTTTTTCAAGGCCGCAGCTATTTTCTCAATCCATATACCAATGATATATTACGTAAATGGAAAGGTGCACCTGTGGTGATCCAACAGGTTGTGCAGTGCGAGAACTTAAATTTTGACACGAGAACCACCAAGGGCTTCAGGGAGAGTATCATGCTGGAAATCCTTTGCTTGTTAGCTGGATTGAAACTTTAAGATTTTGCTCTTCGGATGTTAACCTTGACAAATGAGATATTTCAATGAAACATAGCAAAATTAATTAATTGTGGTCTCGGTCCTAAATAGTACAGTTTACATCTTATCTAATCAATTTACAATTGCACTCTGGAAAGCACCAATCCAAACATCGCGGAGAAACTTTCGGCACTCTTCGGCAATTTCCGAAATATTTCAATGGTGGTGTGCACTATACGAGTTATATCCCTTGTTATTAACTTTTTCTATGATTAGATTAAAAAAAAAACACATACGGAATCACATTGAGTGATTTCAATGGTTCCAGTAAATTATATTACAACGGATTGTTTGGGATTTCCCTTGAGATATTTCCTAAAGCTTTCGCCATACAAACTAGAGTTATGTCCCTTCTCTAGCTTGTTTACATCTCGGGTTGACAAAGGTTATCATGTATATCAGTATAAAATGGGACGCTGCTATATGTAGAAAGTGATGACGTCACAATGACGCAAACCATGCAGATGTGAGTACTAGTGCAGAAGATTATGTAAGCACAGATCGTGTTGGTAGATTAATATACGATGTTATTTATAACTGTAATACCGCGCACACGTGCTGAATCAAAACACAATCTGACGAACTCGTCAAGATAAACCATACACTGGTATTAGGAGGATAAATCAAACTATTTGGTATAGTTTTGTAATTTTAAAGATGTTCCACCGCTGACAAATGGTAATTTTTCACTATCAAAAACAGGAGCAGACGATTTAGTATTTTTCTTCAGTTACAAAAATTACTTACTTTACACTTTTACCACCATTGAAAAGTTTGAGCTTATAATTTTACTTCAAGTTAAAAATATAAAAAAAATAATTAATTGCATCCCGAAAAAAATCCGTGGCACTATATTCTATATGGAATGAAGTACTGATTGCACATGCATCACAGGCGAAATAAATTATTTTATATTATTTTTTGTGTTAATTAGGCATATTTATACACGATTTAACACCAATTATTGTTCAAATAATGAATATAATTTATACTCTGTCGGTGGTGGAGCATCTTTAATGTATTCCACATATGAACACACGGAACGTCGTGTGTTTTGTCGAGATGTAAAGGTGGCGTAAGAACTTTAATAATGATAAGTTTAACCTGACGGAGGGATATTCCGGACTGTCCAGGATATACCCTAGGTGTTCCGCACAAACCTAACTAATTAACTAAAACATAGCATGATTAAATACATGTACAGTCAATGAAAATATAGACGAATTAGACTGAGGATGACCTAGTTCGCTAAACCGGCCTATATTATTAGGCTTTTTTATTTATTTTTTTTTGTCTAATATATAGTCAGCTCGCGGAACCTTTTAAAAATCTGTCCTACGATTTCACATTTTAAGAGGTGCCGCGAGCTGACTATATATTAGGCAAAAAAAAACAACAACTAATAATATAGGCAGCTTTAGCGGACTAGGGATGATCAGGCGGTCTTGTATGATAATCCTATTACGTAACATAATGAACAGTTTATCTGAGTTGTTATAACTATACGACAAAGAATTGATCAATGTTGACATGTACAGATAAAGCTATTTACAATATGAATACGAGGTAATTGTGATCATCTTAGAAATATATTTAACAAAGAGTCTGATGAGTAAACGTATTTCGTTTCAAAGTCAATTTTAGCACTTCGCGTTTTATCACAGAATTTCCTTGTGATAATATCAACAGTCATTTCAGGGCGTGCTAGGTAAAGATATGACAGAGGAAAACCGGATTACCGGGAAAAAATCCACCGACCAGCTGTTAGTACCTAGCAACTGCCCCTCATGGGATTCGAACACGCGACCGAGAGGTTGAGGGCTTCTGGGTATAGGCTCCGTAACGCAAAACAATACACTATCTTGTTTGTTTGTACCCGGAAGTCGTAAACCGGAAGTTCATGGAAAACGAGACTTTCGGAGCCTATTAACACAGGAGTCTGCATCTGGTTTTGGAAAAATAAAATATCCTACCCCTACTGTATGAACAAGGTGAGACACTCCATGAACCGGAAGTTTTGTAAGGAGCAATCTGATTGGTTAATTGAATTAATTGCTTCTTGCAACTGCTCGCTTGAAGAGTTCCAATTCCGATCCACAGTTGAAGTATTGGAGTGTCTCACCTTGTTCATATAGTAGGGTAGATTATTACATTTTAATCAAACCAGAAGCAGATGCCTGTGAATATTAACCACTAGCCCACCACAGCCCCTACAACAAACAAATTATGCTAATCTTTGATAACCAATACAATGTAAATCTGACGTTTCTTTTAATTGGGGCAATGGCTTGAAAGATGATTAAGATGATGATGAACAATAGATTTTTTTGTCTTTTTAGATTAATAAATATGTTATTGGAAATAAAATAAGTATAAAAAGACTTCGTCTTTCAAGTCTGTTTTCAATGTCGCATATTTTCATTTTAACATTAATGGAAGAAGGGAAATAATCCATAGAATACTAAAATCGTGAACTATTTTTCAGCTTCGATACTACGTGCGTTTATGGTAATGATAGGAATAGTAGCCCCTGGGAGTATCGAGGATGCGGATATTTAAAAATGGATGTGTCTGTTATCTTTTATCTAAACGTTAAGTTAAAAATCTCCTGACAACTGATCTGAATCTAATCGATCTCGTCCTAAGAGTCTCACAGGCCCGAGTGTAGATACACCACTTGCACGTGCGCTCGTGAACCTGTGCACGTGGTCACTGGTCATACTGTGTATTCACCAAGTCACATGGAGTACACGGCTCCCACAAACGTTATCACTTAGTAAACGTAAGTAAAACTGTATCATTCTCTTTTCTTTTTAATTTCAAAGAAATTATATTGCATATTTATAATTGTTCATCCTCGATACTCCAGGGGTTCCGATCACTTACGATCTCTACACCCCTCGACTATCACATAGTAAAATTAGAGGCAACAGAACAGAAGAGGTAATTTAGTCATTTGATGTACATCAAAAGAGCCGTATAACGGTACACTGTGGTTGACTGTGTGGCTTTGATGTTAGGCGTCGCTCTCTCTGTAGTTTTCAAAGGAAATATTTGCAGGCCTGTGATTGGTCAAATGTTTTTCGCTGAGTTGCCTTCAATTTTACTATGAGATAGTCCAGGGGTGTAGAGATCGTAAGTGATCGGAACCCCTGGAATGTCGAGGATGATAATTGTTTAAACAACGCGTTTCATACGTTTCGTGCAACAGGGACATGGCACGAAATTTCATCGACGGTAAATATATACTTTATATAATACACAACAATAAAACAGTATGGACGTGAAAAGGTCAGGGGTCACCTGCCCGATCACGTGGGTTTTCTCCGGGAATTCCGGTTTCCTCCCACACTAAGACCCCTCGCGCGCTTACATCCGGGCCACCGAGAGTGATTTATATAAGTTGTGTAACTTGTTTCTTAATCGATGTAAAATAAATAAAGTTTATATTTTTTATATTTTTATGTGGATATGAAGGATAGGGATATTCTACACGAGGGTCACAAAATGTAGTAAAACCCGTGGCTTGCCACTTATGAAAGAGTATTTTTCTTTCATACCACGACATTTTATTGCAATTTTACAACTGGAATTTCCTGCCATTTTAAAATAAATTCGAAGAATTCCACGGCTGAAAGTCAATTTGTCATTAATGAAAAATTACGTGATATTTTCAACAAAATTTTCGTTGTTTGCATCTTTTATAGTAAAACCCATTTAAGTTTATGAAAAAAAATGTTAAAATTTTATCGAGGAAATAGAAATTTTGTTGACGCCCTGACGTCATGAGGCTTTATTGCATGGGTAGCCATGCAATACAGCCTCAGGCGGCATGAGTGTATTGCACGAGACCAGTCAGTATTACACCCGTAAGTATGAAAGAAATATAGATATCCTACAGCATTTTTCATGTAGCTTATGATATGTATAGATTATAAACCTTTAGTTGGAGATTCGTGCCAAGACTCTGTGATTCATATAGTCATTTAAAAAACATTTTTTCTAAATAATATAACATTATTTTTCTAAATAATAGTCCCAATAAAACGATTTCGGGTATCACTTGCTTATTTAAGGAATAGATTTCAATTTTGTTGAGGTTATTCGGGTATAATGATAATGGGGCACGTGTAAATTATGTGAAGCCGGGTTGCATAACATTTACACGGAGTCCATGTGAGTGCAAACTGTAAATATTAATAAGTGTTTCGATTCAACCATTTTAGGCGAGTTTTGTCTTCTGAACTATGTTCTGAGGAACAAATTGCATCAAGTAGAACTCAATGAGTTGCTGGATTGTTTTGGAAACACTGCCCTCCACCTAGCAGCACAATATCCTAAATGTTCGCCTGCGATTCGCCTGAAGGTATGAGGTTACTGGGTGAATCTGAAGTTGATGAAACATTGAAAAATTTCGAAGGAAGGACCGCAGCTGTTTATCTTTGGAGACCTGAGAAAGCCATCCTTAGATGTCATTACGAATACAGATTCATTTGTTATGGTAAGTGACATTATATTTTTGTAATTCTATGGCATTCGTTTGTCATCTGAAATAAGTGATGTTCATAAAATTGTTAGAGGATGTGAACAGTTAACTTCATACCGACAGAAGTGTGGTTCACAGGCAATATTTCCTAATCTGAAATTGACCAGAAATTGACCAGAATTTTGACCAGAATTTCTGGTTTTCAGGTGAATTTTAGGTGAATTTCAGGTCAAGATACCTGAAATTTACGTTAGTAAATACTGAAATTTACGTTAGTAAATATTGGCTGTGTATTACGGACTCAATTTCATAGTCCAAATATTGGTCCTAGGGTTGTCCGATTTGGATGTTTCTTAAATTTCTTCATTTTTTACTGATTAATCTTATCTATCGTTATGTTTACTTATATATATATATATAAACTTTGTCATATGACTCTTTAAAACAAATGGTCATATTAACGATATGAACTAGACACTGTTTAATATTCTTTTTTTTAAATCTGTACAAATATCCTTTGCGCATTGTTTAGCTTTATCATTTCGACACCTGAATCATTAACTAAAGTTCTTAAATACTGTCAATCGTTGTTGATTCATTTCATACGAAGGGTTTCATCACCGTCATCTTTTTTTCAATCACGTTTTATTACACTATAGAAATGATTGCTATGTACAGAGAGGCTGGTATTGCGCGTGGTGAAAATGGCCGCCATGAAAATACAGAAAATGTTGAAATAT